>NW_024081707.1:0-86360 GCF_003009895.1 Hyaena hyaena
TTCTGCGTCCTTTTTCTCCCAATCTCTCAGGTTTTGTAAGGTTTCCAATGGCTTCAGATCTTTTCTGTGTGATGTATGGGCGCGAGTGCAAGTACGGAGCTCCTTACTTCTCCGCCAATTTGCCCCCCTCCATTCAAATTACTGCCAAGAGAGAAAAATCTTAAGTATTCTGAGCATATATACACATAAAAATGTAATTTGATGATGTGGTCGATATGTTAATTAGCTTGACTTTGGTTATCATTTTACAAAACATAACATCATGCACCTTGAAAATATACATTTCAAATATATAAAAATGTACACACTTATTTGTCACCTACACATCAATAAAGCTGAGGAAAAAAGAGTAGATGTGGGCTGGAATTTATTTTTAATATAATTTATTGTCAAATTGGCTTACATACAACACCCAGTGCTCATCCCAGCAAGTGCCCTCCTCAGGGCATGTCACCCATTTCCCCCTCTCTCCTACCCCCAAATCTACCTTCAGTTTGTTCTCTGTATTTAAGAGTCTCTTGTGGTTTGCTTCCCTCCCTCTCTGTTTGTAACTATTTTTTTCTACTTCCCTTCCTCATGGTCTTCTGTTCAGGGTCTCAAGACCCACATATGAGTGAAAACATATGATGTCTGTCCTCTGACTTATTTCACTCAGCATAATTCCTTCCAGTTTCATCCATGTTGCTGGAAATGGCATGATTTCATCTTTCTAATTGCCAAGTCGTATTCCATTGTATATATAAACCACATCTTCTTTACCCATTCATTAGTTGGTGGACATTTGGGCTCTTTTCATAATTTGACTATTGTTGAAAGTGCTGCTATAAACATTTGGGTACACGTGCCCCTTTAGCTTTTTTAAAAATAGTTTATTGTCAAGTTGGTTTCCATATAACACCCAGTGCTCATCCCCACAAGTGCCCTCCTGCGTGCCCATCATACCCCTTCCCCTCCCCCCTACCCCCATCAGCCCTCAGTTTGTTCTTGGCATTCAAGAGTCTCTCATAGTTTGCCTCCCTCCCTCTCCCCAACTATTTTTCCCCTTCTTCTCCCACTTGGTCCTCTGTTAAATTCCTCCTAACCCTCCTATGCATACAAACATATGATATCTGTCCTTCTCTGCCTTGACTTATTTCGCTCAGCATAACACCCTAGAGTTCCATCCATGTTTCTACACATGGCCAAGTTTCATTCTTTCTCATTGCCATGGAGTATTCCATTGTATAGATAAACCAAATCTTCTAGATCCATTCACCAGTTGATGGACACTTAGTCTCTTTCCAAGTTTTGGCTATTGCTGAGAGTGCTGCTATGAACATTAGGGTATATGTGCCCCTATGCATCAGCATTCCTGTATCCCTTGGGTAAATTCCTAGCAGTGCTATTGCTGGGTCATAGGGGAGTTCTATTGTTAACTTCCTGAGGAACCTCCACACTGTTTTCCAGAGGGGCTATACCAGTTTACATTCCCACCAACAGTGTAAGAGGGTACCCGTTTCTCCACATCCTTGTGAGCATCTAAAGTCCTCTGATTTGCTCATTTTAGCCACTCTGACCAGTGTGAGGTGGTATCGCAGTGTGGTTTTACAAATCAAACCTTTAGCTTTAAAAGAGATCATGTATACTCTGAAAAATCAGTTCAAAGAAAAATAAGAATTTATATTTATGCTCTCCTTTAAAACAGTCTACCATATATTTTACACAATAATCTATTGGGAAAGTAATATGTTTGTGTAACTTAGAAATGAACAAATATATATATTCTTGGGGGTACCAGCTACATTCTTTTTAATAAGATGATGAGACCCCTGATTTGGGGGGATTATTACTTTTTTGACTTCTTTCACAGGTCCTAAGGCATTCAGCCAAAGGAATTTCTTTATTGTCCCTTGCAAACACAATGATTTTTTCAACTTCTGCAATCCTACCTTTGTGGCTCTTCATATTCTAAAGATCTTACAACTTCTGCTCTGTCTCTCCAGAGACCCGTCTGCAAATATTTCTTCATCCGTGCTTCATTTTCTGGGCACACCCACCTCCAACTCAGACTGCTCTCCTTCTCTTGGGCACTAATTGAAGAATTTGTAGTCACTCTTCTGACATCTCTTGTGTTGATCTCTTTGTCTTGAGGTGTTGTGTTCTCCATGAATCTTTACCATCCCAACTTGATTTTATGATCCTGAGGGCAAGGTTTGTGTCTTCCATTTCCCATAACCCCCTTCTGTGGTGGTTACAGTGATGGCCATAATGGGAATTGGGGATGATAATGATGTCTGATCCACTGGGCTTTAGTAAACTTTAGTGAGGTAGGTGGTAGCCATTGTTGGGCAAAATCACTGAGTAGTGTTTTCTCGTGATGTAGGTGTTCAACACAGATGGTGACTGGATGAATCCTAAGGTAGGGTGTGATAATGTGGCATATTAGAAATAGCATATATTTTTCTATAAAAAGAACCAAGTTCCAATCCCAAGTCCACTGTTTGTAAATTTTGGAAAAGTCTCTTAAATGCTGTCAATCTGTTTCTTTATTTGTAAAATGGAAATAGATCCAGGCATGCAAGAAAGATCATATATCATGTAAATAAATCCTGCGGAAGGTGTTCAGTGTATGGTAGGTGTAATAATGACCTGCTAGGCATATACTAATAGCTCAGTAAGTCCTATCTTACCCAGAGAGAAACTCCGTCACCAATTCCTTAAAGCATCAGGGCCTCACACAATCTACCTGGTTCTGACAAGCCAGGCCTACTTAAGGTTTTTAAAGGATTTGTGGGCTTGCTGCATACAAATTAAAATCCTGCTCACAGTTCTATTCTAACAAAAATGTCCCAGAGGGCTCTGACATACCCCCTTCAGCTCTGCCACCTCCTTACCTCACACCTGGAAGCTCCTTTCTGTTCCCTGATTTTTCTGAGAGAATGGTTAATGTAGAGGAAGTCTCAGATCCTTGTTCTTTGTTTTTGTATTTTGTTTTGTTTTGCTCCATTTTTGCACTTGAAAACAAGCAGAGGGCCTAAGTTTTCTTCAGGCATCATGGAATGAGCAGGATTTAATTACTGCTGAAGGGCTGGTACAAAAGGTTATCCAACAGTGTGCGATCTTATTTGGCACTGAACTTTGAAGCAGAGAATTATGGATTGTGGAACAAGATACAACCGTCTGCTACTGTCTCAGAGCCGGGAATATAGAATTTAGAGGAAACTGGGTTAGAGCTGATGGGACCTCTCAGGGAGGTCAGAAAGAAACTAACTAGCCATCCATAAAGCTGTCGGAGCAGTTATTTGAAGGAAAAGACCGAGGCTTCTCTTCCGTGTTTCTAAAAACTTGAAATAAAAATAGACAATTCTGCATTGACATAGATATGAAATGGGCAGCAATTGAGGGCATCAAACTCAGAAATGAAACTGAGGTAACCTGTCATTGCTCTGAGGAAAAGCTGTGAAATTGGTAGCCACCGCCCAAGCTGGGGAGATGCTGAATGAGGGAAGAATTTTTCTTTCAGACTTATCTAAAGCCACAAGAGAAATGGGATGACCAGGGAGTTGAGGAAAGGAAAGGAGTCATGACACCATTGTTACAAATGCAGGGAAAAGCGTGAGGCCAAGTGTCCATCATTCCTTCAGTTTTACTTTGAAGCGGTAGAGCTGAGCTGCCTGTTGACATTGGAGAATTGTACCTCTCATGTTCCTTTTCTAACTGTCAGACCATTTGGCATTTTGTGATATGGCATCTGAAAGCCTAGGCTGGGTCTTGATAAAATTAGGAAATATGCATATAGGTCCTTCTCTCTGTGTTTCCTTGGGTGAATATTGTCCTCTGAACTTCTACGCTTCCTAGGTATCCAATCTATTTAATATTCCTGCAGGTCTGTATTGGCTATGAAGCAAGCTGTTAATTATCTAATCTACTGCAAGTCAGCAAACTTTCATACCCCTAGAGTTTTTTTCACTATATAGAATAGTGGTAGATAAAGCAAGATAGCTGAACTACATAAACCCTCTGACATCTTCTTGAGTTTTGTTACTGGCCAACTGACCTTGGGAAGGTTACTCAAAGACAGAACTTCTCTCTTCTCCCACTGTCATCTATATCCACTGTAGGGCACCAATGGGATTTTCAGGCTTGCCTCAACTTCTTAGTGTAGTTTCTAAGCACTTTCCCTGGGGTACCTCACCTCTTTGAATAGGTCTGGCTATTACAAATGTTTCCTTGCTAACAGAGTGAAGTTTATAAATCTACTGATTCATCAGGCCCATGGAAAGGGTTGGTGTTAGTTTCATCAAATTGTAACATTTTCTTGGGTGCTCATTTTTAACAAAAACATATCCATTTGGCTACAAGGATGACCTTTTCTGCCTCCTTACCCCTCCACACTGGAAGTCTTCATTTCCTGATGCCTGCTGCTAATATAGGACACATGTTGAAATGTTTATGCTAATTAGGCTTTGATTGGAATCTCAGAAACAAGTTAAAATGACAAGTTTTATCCCATTGATGAATTAATTAATGAAATGAAATCACTGTTATGCTGTTTGAAATCATCTCTCTGATTTTTGCAAAAGACAGGAGGATTTTTCTACTCTAAAACTCAATAGTTTTTATGCAGAAAGCCATGAAGGACTTCCATGTTTTAAGGTGGAAGGGCTGAAGGATAAAAAGGATCATTCTTTTGGTGAATAAGTGACTAGCAACGGTAGATTATAAGAGCAGGCATTCATTCATGTGACTGTGTGTATGAATGAGGAGATATTGAAAGAGCAGGTAGAGGGATCAGTGGCCTATGTCTGTGATTCTAATAAGCTGAAGATTTCCCAACGGAATCCTGTTTGGAAATTCAGCTCTTCAATGATGTCTCTATATTCTGATCCTCCAGGAAACAGTACCAATAGGATATATGAGTACCAGTAGGATTGAGTATCAATAGGATGGGAATATATATATAATATATCCTATTGGGGAATTGGCTTGCACAGATATGGAGGCTGAGAAGTGACGTGAATGATCTGCCTTCTACAAGCTGGAGACTCAGGAAATCACAGGTGTGATTCTAGTCCAAATCTTAAGGTGTGAGAACAAGGGGAACTAATGATATAAATCTCAGTCCAAGGAGAGAAAACTAATGTCCTAGCTCAAGAAGGCAGGCAGGAAGCAAAAAAGGCAAATCCCTTCTTTCTCTGCCTTTTTGTTCTAATCAAGCCTTCAAAGGACTGGATACTTATTCACACTGGGGAGGGTAACCTATCTTATAGAGCTCACTGATTCAAATGCTAACCTTCTCTAAAAACACCTTTACAAAAATTTTTAAATATTTTATTTCTGAGAGACAGACAGCATGAGCAGGGGAGGGTCAGAGAGAAAGGGAGACCCAAAATCTGAAACAGGCTCCAGGCTCTGGGCTGGCCATCGGCACAGAGCCCGATGCGGGGCTTGAACCCTCGAACTATGAGATCATGACCTGAGCCAAAGTTGACGCTTAACCGACTGAGCCACACAGGGACCCCTAAAAACACCTTTACAGATACACCTGGAAAGAGTGCTTAATCTGGGTACTTGTTGACCCTACCAAGTTGGCACATATAATAAACCACCACAAAACTTGTCCTGAATAACATGCTGGTGAGGTTGTAATTGTTCATAATGCATCAGAGCTCTAAAAGAAGCCCACTTTTTAAAAACGCTAAAAATTATAGATAGATAGATAGATAGATAGATAGATAGATAGATGATATATAGATAGATAGATAGTTATAGTTTGTTTCAAGAAAGTAAATATGAAATAGCCTAGCTCTGTCAGGAATTAGTCTTTTCACTTGAATCATTTGACCATCAGAAACTGAAAGCTCATCCTATGATGAACAATGGGTGGAAGGATACCATAGAGTAACCTAGTTAGTTTAATAACCTCACATTGCAGAGTATCCTGAACACGGCAAGGGTCTTGTCCCAGATTACACATTCTGCTTCCTGGTGAAATGAGACAAAATGCATATTTCTTCATCTGTTTTAGGCTTTTTCTCCTGTTTTGATTATGTGAAACAATGCATTGTAATAATGTCAGAACAAATAATCATTCAAGGAAATTGAAGTCCAAAAACAAAACACGAATTGCCCGAGGCCACCCAACAGACTGTGATAGACACAGATTATATGCCAGGGCATTCACCAAAGGCATAATGAGCAAATTCAGACTTGGTTTCTATTGGCCTATTTGGTCTTTGAGTTAATGTTTGCAATGAGTTTTAAAATAAGCACCCTCAGTACATGACAGTGTGTTTGTATGTTCACAAGTCATGCATTTCACTTTGGTCAGTCAGGCTGAAAAAACACACTTTTGTCCTCACTGACTGTGATTTAGAAAGACCTTGTATTTAGGTAGTAATTCCTGGTGTTGCAAGTCCTGAGATTGCAAAAGTCTTTAACAGATTCATAATGTTCTTTCTTCACAGGGAAAATAGCCAGAGCTTAACACAGTTTAATTCCAATGAGCATATAATTTGGATTTAGGATATGCATGTCATTATGCTTGGTGCTAGCTAAAATAGAAAGATGAGTAAGTTCTGGACCTTGCATTCTACAGACTGTGTATTTAAGGGGGTAAATGTGTTAAAAAAAAAAAAAAAAGTAACTTTGACACAAAGTAGAATGAACCCTGTTCTCTAGGAGATGTACATGCAGTAGACTGTGGGATTTACTAATCAGGAACAATTTAATGGGCCAGGGGTGTCTGAAACATTGCATGAAACAATTTATGTAAAGTTTAAAGTATTTGTGAGATTTTTGACGAGGCAGTCCTTCTAAGCCATGGGAACAGCATAGAAAAGGACCTGTGTGCAAGGAAAGAAAAGGCATGTATAGGTGAAGTACAAGTAACTAGTTAAGATGATGACATCGTTTGGGAAACACACACAGACATGTACAGCCATGTTTATTTATATATTCTAGATTTAAGCTTATAATCTACTTGAATTGCCAACATGTACATATGGAGATCAGATAATGACACGTTCTTTGTAATGAGCAATTATTAACTAGGATTGAGAATGAGTTCAGCATGCATATGGTCAAGTCTCCTCCCTTGTCCTAAAATGACAAAATTGTAGCCTGTGGCTGCAACACAACTGTGATAAGTGTAAGAAAGGCTTGCATTGCTTCTGCAACATGCTTTCAGGTAGCTGTGCTGGCTTCATTTTATTAAAGGGATGGATAAATTTAGCCTGCACCTATAATTTAAATGACTGGCAATTCACTAACTATTTAAGTGCATTTGGCAGAAAACATATTTATTTTCTGGCTTTAAACTGCAAGAGAGTCTTTATAATTCACACCAGATTTGGAACCTGTTCAGAAACACTTAGTTAAATTAATGAGATATTACCTACTACTGTTTTTCAATAGCTTCAGTCATGCCATCCAGTGGAGGCTGTGTTTTTGGAGACCTTGTTAGATCCAATCCCAACTCAGGGACATGTTTTCTAATTGGTAAGAATGGCATATGATTGATTTGAGCAATTTCTTTTGAGAACTCTACATAATTCATGCTTGCTGTATTTGTTGTAAATTGGGGTCATGTGTGTAGCTGGTAGGGGCCAAGATTTGTACACTCATTGACCTCTTCACAGGTTTGCTCCCTGCGTAGTCCATTTACCTTACATATTTTTCTTTTGTACATGAACATAAATAGAACCTCAGCAGAGATTGGCTAAAAGTGATATTATTCTAATGAGAATAGTCACATTATTAGTGTCCAGTGGTTTTTCATTGCTCTGGGATAAATATTTTACTTACCTTTCTCATAATATTGCAGAATTTCCTTCTAAGCAAGTTAGTAATTGTATCGTATTCAGCTATACTTTCAGATTCCAGGTAAGGAAATTTTCACTTCCCAAGACAAACCTTAAACCACGAAATACTTACAACTGGAAAAATATTTCACTCAATATTTTTAGATGTAAATATTCTTCATATGTCATTCCAAAAAAATAAATAGCATGATGTAATATGGAACTATAATACCAGATTTGCAACAGTCATCATTCATTGTAAAATATTCTTCTTGTATTAGAAAGAAGTAAATGCTAATGATAAAGATGACACCTTAGATTAGGTTTCTCTACTGCATACTGTTCTATAATATCAGGAAGTATCCATACCAAAATTTGTCAAATTAAATGATAACTTTCTTGCTCACAGCTGAGGAGTGACTCTAAGTTTGAAATATTACAGTTGGTTGTAAGAACAAGTATTGTTTTATTTTTGCTGATATCTCTAATATCAGGAAGGGGTTTTCTTCCCTGAAATCCCTTTAATGACAGTAACAAGCTTGCATTTCCATCCTGTATCCAGGAAGAGAATAATTTGATTAAGAAGAAAGGGAAATGGAGGGAGTGGGTCAGTATAATTTGTTGAGGGGCAAGATCATAAGTTCAAGTAGAAGTAAAATCCACAATCTGCCACAGCTCACTCCTCTAACCCTGTTAAAGGGTTTGGCCCAGCATATAATCACATGAACATCATGGGGTTCATTTAGAGTTCAAGGCCTGGATTTCCTTAGTTGTATTTCCAGCTCTGAGCATGCTGGCTGCTGGAAGAAGGGAGTGGAAAATTGTTAGGACCACATGCTCAACACAGGTCCCACTGGGTATAACAGAAATTAGGAGCACGGCCCCCTGATCCCAGTGAGAGAATGGTTTCTGCTAGGTCCTGAAGGGGTGGCCTGGCACAGGGGACATTACAGTGGGCATGGAGATCTTTGTTTCAAGATTGGGTGAAAGGTGTCATTTTTTATATAAATCCCCCCCCCCCAGATTCCATAGCACACATTTCTATTTTAAATACAGTGCAATAATGCAGGAAGAATTTTGTAATCATTAGGAAGAAAATTTGAATTAAGCTTTTATTCTATTTTCTTTTGCTCCTGAAGCCAAACTTCTGCCCAATTTGTCAATTCCAAAGGAAAAGACAACTAATCCTTCTAACAGAAATCATCAGGATTTCTTAAGCATAAAAATGAATAAGAGAGGGTGGGGGGAAAGGATTTCTGCATGAAAGTTAATTTTATGATATTGCAGCATAAATTGTGACCTGGCAGTTCCTTCTGCAGTTTAATAGAACTGGCAGCAGGCTCCATGACTTAAGCAGACTCTGTATAATGAGAAGCAAAGACGAATCGGTGTGAAGGACAGGAAGAAGGGCATTACTGCTTCCCTCCTAGAAGATTAAAAATAGCAAAATATTGCAACCAGAATTTATCTAAAAGGAGATACTATCTCAGAAAGGGGTGGGGGAAAGGAGTTTAAAAGACCACCATCACCCAGTGTCTGATGAACAGAGCCAGAGAGCCTGGTGCTGACATTTGAAAGAAGTCTGTGATGGTTGACCATTCTCCTAAAGTTCTGGTGGCAGGTAATTTCTGACATTATAATTTTGAAATGGGACAATTTTCTAAAGCATAATTAGAATAAAATGAGTATATTACTCCTGCACAGTGAAACACAGGCAAGAGGATTGAGTATACTAAATAAATGAGAGAATTTATTGTTACACGACAAGAGTCAGTCTGCACTGTCAACCAGGCAGGTGACTTCCTCAGAGTGCTGTCCTGAGGAGCCCAAGCACGTGTGACAGGCCTGCTCTGAGCTCTGTATCCACAGGAGCTATATCAGAGCAATTTCCAAAATTACACAGGGCATGCAGCTTCTAAATCTCCTAGCAGAGCAGCCATATTATCCTGAGGACTTGCAATAACAGGAATTATATGCAATTTTCTGATAATGACTCCATTAATGTGAGTCACTGCTGACAATACAATTTGTTAAACATTGCTGGATTCCTAAGTCTTGCATTCTGTCACTCTGAAATCCATCTTTACCAGCAATGCCATCATTACAGTGGCTGTCATTGTTATCATCTTTATCATCATCAGCATCAGCATCATCAGAATAGCTGTGGACGTGTCTGGGTTCACCAATATTACCTTTTCTTAATTTCACTGACATTTTAAAAGGTTAGGGGAAGCCCATGTCTTTATCTGTTCAGGTATCAGTTTTGTAGTCAATGTGTTTGATTCCTTCTTTGGGAAGCTAGGATCCCAAATTAATTAAATTTGGACCAGATATAACTTAACTTTAAATTGTCCTTTATATCAAGGGAAACTGCCTTGGCAATCAGGTGCTTCCAATGAGTGCCTGTAAATACCCATTATTGTACATTCTAATATAGCTGGACATAGAATAGAACCCTACAGCTCATGGTCTATCTGATTTACTAATTGGGAGCAGCAAGTGCACCTAGTGTTTTGAACCTGAATTAATTAAGCAAAACTGATTACATTGTCTTTGAGCTATTCAAGGGAGTGACACCAAAGGCAGAATTGAATGAGGAAAGGACTATTTAACTTCTTTTAATCACAAAGGTCAGCCTTTTTTTATAGCAGATCATTAGAAAGTCTTCAAAGGTGGAAAGAAACCAACAAAACAGCCTAAGCTTCCCACACAAATATGTAATCTGCTTTTCCTTCAACCAGCTTCCCTTCCAGTGATGGGGGCTTCTCCCAGGACACATGCCTTTGTCTGAAGAGTTACATTTTTCCTTCCCAAATTTGCTCATTCGACAGTTTTCTGTTCTGTACATGAACCTATCTCTTGAGCTTTATTCCCTCATTAATCCTGAAGCCACCACCAACTAACAGCCTTCATGACATTCCTGTGTTTCTGCTCCTGTCTCCTCAGTGGCCATGCTGCCTCTACTTACTCCTCCTTCCAGCTCAAGGTGAAGAGTAAGCCAAACTAACACAAGAAAGTATTTTTATCTCATTATCCCCTTGCTCAAGAAAATGCCATCGCTCTCTCATTGCCTAGTGAACACAATTATAACTCTACCTTCAGTTTCCAGGGCTTGCTGGAAGCTGAATTCAGAGACATAACAGATCATGTTGATGGGGACATGCTTGCTTTGCTCAGATCAGGCTGAGCCCTTCCTGTCCCTTTGTCACTTCTGATCTCTTATCTCTTTCCTCATATCCTCCCCCCCACTGACCCCTGCCACCCTACTTCCTGCAAATAAAATGCACACACAGAATGTTTCACTCCTACCTTTGTCTGTAGGAAACCACTGATACTTTGGAGAGAGAGAGAAGGAGAGACAAGAGAAAGGATATGAATCCTCCCTCCCTCCCTCCCTCCCTCCCTCCTTCCTTCCTTCCTTCCTTCCTTCCTTCCTTCCTTCCTTCCTTCCTTCCTTAGCAAATCCTTAGGGCTTTGCTGCTTCTTTTTTCCTTAAGATTTTTTTAAATGTTTATTTATTTTGAGAGAAAGAGAGAGCGAGCCAGCACCAGCGGGGAAGGGGCAGAGAGAGACACACACAGAATCCAAAGCAGGCTACAGGCTCTGAGCTGTCAGAACCGACTGAGCCACACACAGGCCACAGGGGTTTACTTCTTTTTTATTCTAAACCACCTTATTGTCTTTCTCATAAATACCTGAATGAGAGTGTTAGGTCTTCACAGAAATGTACTTGGGAAACAGTTTAAAAATTTGTCTTCATTTTTGTTGTTTGTTTTTTTGAGAATCAGTTTGAGAAATGACCCTTTAAAGGTTATCTCTGGATTTGCAAAATTTCAATAGAAAACATCCATTATGTTCTTCAGTAACATTCGTATATTTTTTTAAACCTGACACACTGAGTGTATGTAAGTCTCTTTTATTTAATTTGTTTGTAGGTCTCTTTTAATGACACCTTCCTTTATGATTTAACATATTAAATTTGCCTTTTACTTTGATGGCTGGAAAGTTTAGCTCAAATTTTACTCTCATTTTCAGTAGCTTCTAACCCACGGTTTTTAAAACAATCGTCTCCCAAATCAATTCCATTTCTTTAATTACTTAGCTCTTTCTATTATGATGCAGTTTAGATACTTTGCATTATGTCTGTACCCTTGTAATCCACCTAAGGCTCTGTCTTGGAGTCTCTGAAAGGGATCTGAATGGTAAAGCCACACAGGGATGTCTGTCAGTGATGTTCTTTCTGATTGCAGATCACTGTTCTTGTTATTTCTCTTGAAAAATCCAGTGTGGGCTCCCTAAAAAACAATGAAAATAATGGAGGCTTCTTTAAGTAAAAAGTGCTCTGGTTCCCAAGGCCTCCCACTTCCTGAGGACTTTGTCTTCTTTGGTTGCCCCTCTTCTCTCCTGTGTCACCAGCCTTTTCTCCCTTTCCTGCATCTTCTCCCCCAGCATGCAAACATGCACTCACACCTCCCCATGAGATACTCCTGCTGGACAATACTCCCTGTCCCACTACTAGCCAGTTGCTCCCTGGTTTCCTTTCAGGGCCATGGTGGCTTTTATTGCATACTTTGCGTCCTCTTCTTCATTCCCATCACAATCCCCTCTCCCTAACTGGCTTTCACCACAACTCCACAAAACATTTTGTTGTGTGGTAACTTGTGATTTCCACACTAGAGTTCTTCCCTGTGTCTACCTTACTCAAATTCTCATTGTCTATCTGCTTTTGAAATATTTGCCTTTCCTAGTTCTTTGGACAAAAATTTCCTCTGGGTTTCTTACTACCTCACTGGATACTCCTCTGGGCCTCTTTGGCTGCTCCTTCCTCCTCTGTCTTAAATGCTAGGTTTCTTGGATCTTTGCCCTGGACCCTCTTATCTTCACCCTCTGCACCTTCTAGAATCATTTAAACAACTACCATTTATGATGGTGAATTCCAAATGTATATCTCCACCTCAGATTGGAGGTCTGAGCTTCAGACATATATATTTAACAGTCTTTTTAAATCTCTGTCTCCTGATTGTCTCATAAATATCTCAAAGGTAACATGTCCATAATCAAACCATTGATTATTGACTATCTTGACGGCAGTCTCCTTTACCGTTTTATTCATTTCCATAAATAGTAACAACTTGCAACTGGTTACTCAGGTACACCACTTTAATTCTGGCTTGATCTCTTCTTTTTCCTCATCACCCATATTTATTCCATCAATAAATTCTATTAATTACCTTTAATTTATTCCACCAATATTTATTCCCTCAAGAAGTCCTATTAATTACCTTTAAAATATGTCTTGGCTCTATTCACACCTCTGTATTTTCACTGCCAGTTTGTTTTAGCATTATTAACATAAGATGTATGATTTATGTTTCTTCTCTGCACTCATCTATATCCTACACCATGTTTTAGGTGGAATAGAACCAGTTTTTCATTTTATCACTTCAACTAGTACGCTCCCTTGCCATCCATTGTTTTCATACAAACCCGTGCGTATCATTCTATGTCTGAAGTTCTCTGGTGGCTCCCCATGGCACCCAGGATAAAACAAAATGCTTTTCCATACACACAAGACTAATATCTAACCCCTGCCTTTACTCCAACTTTATTTAATTCCAATCCTCTCTTCTAATTGCATGAAGTAATTCATTCAGTGCCTAAAATATATCACATCTTTTCTTGTTCAAAGTTTTTACTAATTCAAATGTCATTTTATCTGTTTCTGGTCTCCTTCCCTATACTGTCCACAGGAAAGTTGATACTTTCCTGTCCTTTAGAAGTAATCATAAATATCACTTCCCCCAAGAGGCCTTCCATGACTACCTTACAGAAATGAATTCATTACCAGCCTCTCAGCCTGATTTTCCTGTTGTCTATGCTGCTTTTTACAATGTGTATTATTGTCTGTTTATTTATATTTTATCTGTCTCTCTGAATGTAATTAACTTCCAATTTGATTTAACTTCCAAGAGGTTAGACATAGTGCCTAGCTTATGCCTCCATGTTTGCATGAGAATTCTCCATTAGTATCAGGGAATGAATGGACAAATGAATGGAGCGGGCAGATTAATTACAAGACGAGATTTCCTCACCATCACATCGCTACTCCAACTTGTCCTTCCCATTCTCCCAAAGGAAATCACAGTTAAGACTTTGCTATGTGTCCTTTCATGTTTCTACTTGAGTCATTATTTTAATAGTCATGTCTTTGTGGAATTTTGTATTCTTCCTCTCCACTAATCCACATCCTTGTTATTATTCAATAATTGCTTCAATTCCTCACTCTCCCTGGAGACTTCCTGATTCATTTCATCCTATTTGCATCCTTCTTGTTTTGAATTCCTATCTCCTGATTAAAATATCACATACTTGCTCACTGAACAAATAACCCCAGCTCCCGATCACCTCTGTACCCACAAGCCCTGTGTTAGCAATTGATACATTATTTTATATAGTTTTCTTAAAATTCCATTTTACAGATGCAAACATTGAGACTGAGCATAATAATTTCAAACTGGAAACCACTAAATGTCTGTCAAGAGGTTAATGGATGAACAAAATGTGTTATATCTACACAATGGAATGCTACTCAACAATAAAAAGGAAAAAAATACTGATGTGCACAATAATATTGGCAAATCTCAAAAATAACTATGTTTCCTGAAAGAAGCCTGATGCAAAAATACCTACTATAAGATTTTATTTATTAAAAATTCTAGAAAATACAAGTTAATCTATAGGTTTTGAAAGTAGGTCAGTGGTTGCTTAGAGTCAGGGAGAAAGGATGGATTGAAAAGTATCAAAAGAATTTTTGTGAGGAGATAAGAATGTTCTGTATCTTGGTTGTGATATTGGTTTCATTCGCCTATGATTTACTGGTTGCACAGGTGTGTATATATTTGTTAAAACTCATCAGAGTTTACACTTGTAATGTGTTCAGTCTACTCTATAAATCGTATGTCAATAAACTTATTTGAAAGAAACCCTGAAGCTTTGAGAGTCTGAATAAGTTGATTAAAGTTTCATAGCTTCATAACAGACTTAGAAACACAAAGCTCATGCTCTTAGCTGGTCTGAATTACTACCTTGAAATTATTTATTATTATGTGGTACAATTACATTTTTGCTTAAGAATTTCCTTGGCTGTTTGACATAAGAAAATATAAACTAGCGGCACCTGGGTGACTTGGTCAGTTAAGTATCTGGCTGACTCTTGATCTCAGCTCAGGTTGTGTTTTCAGGGTCATGAGTTCAAGCCCTGCATTTGGCTCGGAGCCTACTTAAAAAAATATATACACATATATATGCATGTATATATTATAATTTATATATATTATAGTTTATAGATATAGTTTATAGATAGATATATTATAAACTTTTTCAAAGCAACATGAATATAGATCACATTCATATCCTGAAGCAGCCTACATTATGCTAAATGCATAATGTGTGTGATATGAATAAGCTAATTGATTATTAAACCACACATTTGAATAATTTATCGATGAGTGATTGGATTACTTTTTCCAAACATGGTCTTTATAATATCTCCTATTCCACATATGACCTCTATTAAGAATTAATCTAAAAAAAAAAAAGAATTGATCTAGTTTCCCTCCTCTTGAATTTGGGTGGATTTGTGACAGTTTCAACCAAACTATGTGACTTATAAGGCTGCATCATAAGAGATGATGCAGTTTCTTCCTTGTCTCCTGAAATATTTACATATGGAGTTTCAACCCGCCATGGAAGAGATCCCTCGGCTCTGAAGTTGCTGGGCTGTGAGAAGGCAGAGCCCATGGAGAGGGCATGTTTAGGCATTCTAATTGCCATTCCAGTCATTCAAATCATCCCAGCCAAGGCACCAGCCACAAGAGTAAACATGTCTTCGGATGATTCTGGTCCCCAGTGGTTGTTTCATTCCCACCTTTGTGTCTTCCCATCAGAGGCCCTGGACCTGATGGAGCAGAGTTCAGTCATTCTCAGAGAGCCCTGTCCTAATTCCTGTCCTACGAAACCTGTGACTTAAGAAACAGCTAAGTTAATTACTATAAACTTAGAACGTAAACTCGGAATCACAAATAGGGTTCTGCTGTTGTAAAATCTTAAAACATACGGTATTGGCTTTGGAACAGGGCACCTCGTATAAGCTGAAAGGTCCTTTAATGCTATTTTTTCAAGTTAGTATATTAGTTAAAGCAAGGCAGAACTTGAGACTTTTCATAAAAGCTAGCAGGGCTTCAGAAAAATGGGAAGTTAAGGCTGTTAGGACGGGAAGGAAATTGTTATTGGAGGGTGGAAAAGAAAAGGACCGTTGTTATGTGGTGTCAGAAATTTTGCAAAACTATCATCTGTGTTGATGTGAAAAATATAATATTTATCTATATTAACTGATGGATTTGGCTAAGGGAATTTTCAGGCAGTTTTTGAAAGTACCCACTGATTTCTTTTAGCTGTGTCTAAGAAGCTACAGAGAGGAGAAACAGAAGTGAACACAAAAATAAATACTTTATATTTTTGAGCAAAATTTAAAGGAAATATAGAGGAGCTAGGACTTGTGGGGCTCAAAAAGAAAACTATTTTTCGCCCCTCCCCCGTCACACAGTAAGTTGTTTAATGTACTTTTAAAAGTTATTTTTAAATGTTTATTTGTGAGAGAGAGTAAGAGAGAGAGAGACAGAGAGCATGAATGGGAGGGGGGCAGAGAGAGCAGTAGACACAAAATCCAAAGCAGGCTCCAGGCTCTGAGCTGTCAACACAGAGCCCGATGTGGGGCTTGAACTTGTGAACCACAAGATCATGACCTGAGCTGAAGTTGGATACTAAACCAATTGAACCACTCAGGGGCCCCTAATATACTTTATTTTTACAGTAGTTTTAAGATCACAGCAAAATTGAGTGGAAGGTACAGGTGTTTTCCATATACCTCATGCCCCCCTCACATGCATATCTTCCCCCATTATCGACATCCACCACTACAGTGGTATTTTGTTACAATTGATGAATCCACATTAACACATCACTATCACCTGGAGTCCATGGTTTTCATGAGGGTTCACTTGTAGTGTTGTAGATTTTATGGATTTGGACAAATGTATAATGATTTGTATCCATCATGGTATCAGACATAGCAGCTTTCCAATTTGTTAACGTTTCTACTAGCTATTAGGATTTCCCAGCTTCTTAAATGCCAGAGCAGAAACAGGATGTCCCCAAAGTATAAAAGTTTTTGGTTACTTTCTTTTTTTTCTTTTTTCTTTTTTTTAGTTTATTTATTTTTGAGACAGAGAGAGACAGAGCATGAGCGGGGGAGAGGCAGGGAAAGAGGGAGACACAGAATCTGAAATAGGTTTCAGGCTCTGAGCTGCCAGCACAGAGCCCAACACGGGGCTTGAACCCACGAACTGTGAAATCATGACCTGAGCTGAAGTCAGATGCTTAACCGACGGAGCCACCCAGGCACCCGTGGTTTACTTTCAAAGTGAGAAAGGACCTTGGGGAGAAATGAAACTGAGAGGCTATCAGAAATATCTTAGGATAAAGATGGAGCAAATGTATAACTTTAAAACACCAAGAAAATTTAAGAAGATGCATTATAAACCCTTTCAGTTGCATAAATGGTCTTCTGAGGATCTTTAGAACATCTCTTGCTTAGCCTCTCTTAATCATAAATTCCTGAAGAACCTTAAGGTCAATATACTACAATATCCCAAAGTAAGAAAAGGACTTCTCTTTAAGACAGTTGTGGATAGGAGTTTTGTTTGATGAAGTGGATTGGAAACTGATACACAAAAAAATCCATGAAGTTTTCAAGAATATTTTTTATCAGTTTGGACCAAAAGGGACAAGACAGTACAAGATGAAAAGGAAGATTTTTGGACACCACCCCTCTCAATTCTTCATCAGCAGGAAGCAGGCAGAGAAGTCTACTTGGTTGTAAATGTAGGCAATTTTTTGTGAAAAAAGAAATGTTGGCCCAGAGGATGAAACCAAGAATCCGAGATGTAGAACTAAGAGCGGAATCGAGTAACTTCCTGGAGGTAGGACTGCACCTTGACCAAGGAACTGGGCAACACATGCCCTGCTTCATCTCAAAATTGCATCGAAAGCAGGACTAATTCATTGAATGCCTGCAGCCTTTATCTAGGGCTGACCTGCCATTGTATCTTGGGTGTGAATACATAGGATCATTTTTTCTTTTGAGTTTATAGTTCTTCATACTAAGAGCTTTAATACTAAATGTGCCATGTCTCCCATCCAAATACTAACCAGGCCTGGCCCTGCTTAACTTCCAAGATCAGATGAGATCGGGCGTGTTCAGGGTGGTATGACCATAGACTAAGAGCTATAATACTAAATGTGCCATGTCCAAAATGCCTCTTGCATCTATACCTGAATTAAATGAAAATATCCTGAAATTTCTATTGGGATGAGAATTTGGGATCTTGGAGGAGGGGCATCAAAGATAAACAAAGCAATATATTAATTAAAATGGTGAAAACAGATTCTTTTCTGTCACTGCTGACACTGGGGAAGAGAGGGGAGTGAGCTCCATTTCCATGTGTGCAGAGGAGTTTGGGCGTTTTGAAGGGATAAGTGAGGGAATAGGGAAGGAGAGCAGCAGAGCTCAGGTAGAAAACTTACAAAGGTTGGTCACTGTAAATGAGGTTAGGCCAGCTGTGTCTGTTAAACTGGCAAAAATTGAAGTTAGGATTCTATTCCACAGAGACTGGGAGACTGAGACCCTATCCTCCTGATGATTACATTTCAACAAAGCAGCTTTCAGGTCCTTGAGAAAGACACTCCTGAGTTATAGGAAATACATATATATCTCAAAGGAAGAGATAAAGGATTCACAATTTTAAACCCTTCATAAGAGTCTGGGGCCTATCTTCAGGTGTTTGCTAGGACAAACAGTAGATTTTCCTGGCAGCCTTGAGCTTTCTCAGGTCAGTGTTTTAATGGAGTGCTGGGGTCATCCTAGGGACACAGCCTTATGCGGCTAGAGGCCATGCTAAAGTTTGGTCCTGTCTTAGTGCACAGGTTTGAATGGAGTCATGCTGTGCTTAGCCTTCTCCAGTTCTCAGGGGGTGAGTGCATTTTGTATGTTAGAGGATTATAAATAATTTATAGCCAGAAATCAGACTGGAAATTTTAAAACATACCCTGCAAATTCTCTGATACTCTGACTATCAATAAAGGGCTATAATTGCCCTTCTTTTTAATCTAGGACATCTTGTGGCTGACTGATAGATAGGATATGGCAGAAATGATGGCAATGAACATCCAAGGCCAGATCATAAAAGTCTCTGTCCACTGGAGCAGCCAAACTTGGAGAATAATCTTCCATGTTAGATGAATGGAAAATTATTTCCAGAAGAATGGAAGGTTGAGTAGATTAGAAGACTGAAGGATGATTACTAGGTACCACTAATGGATCGGTTGACGTACAGGTCATTCAAGTAATATTGGTAGAATGCATGAATGCTGATTGCATAAATGAAGTAATGAATGGTTGTTTTCATTGTGGACAATGCTGTATCTGAATTGTAACAACATTAGAATTAAAATAAATAAAACTAAATAATGATACATTCCTGAACACAACATTTAAAACATGACAAGATAATGAATCCTAAGTTATATAATGGTCATGTTAGGAACTTCAAAAGTATTTGAAAGTTTTGTACTAAAAAGGAGAAAGGTCAGCTTGCCATGTACAAAATAGAATGGTTTTGATTCGTGGTAATTATTCATTGTGTGAATCTCACATTTAATTAATATGCACTTGTGTGCCTAGTCTTGTAAGGAGACTATTTTCATGCATTGTATATCTAAATGGCAGGTATTGTTAAAATCCCATTATAAAGATGAGAAAATGCATTAATTTGCCCAAGGAAAAGGACTGGTGTTTAAGACAGGTTTCGGTAGGTCTTTACCATGCCTTAAAAAAAAAAAATGCTTATTTAATTTTAAGAGAAAGAGTGCAAACTGGAGAGGGGCAGAGAGAGAGGGAGACACAGAATCCAAAGCAGGCCCTAAGCTCTGAGCTGTCAGCACAGAGCCTGACACAGAGCTCGAACCCATGGACTCCAAGATCATGACTTGAGCCACAGCTGGATGCTTAATCGACAGAGCAACCCAGATACCCCTACCAAAACTTTTAAAAAGTATTTTCTTTCAAAACATTCCACATTCTGTTTTTCAAACAGTTATTTTAACAACTGAGTAAATTAATTTGGGAAACTTACATCCTAAAATACAGTTAATTAAACTTTCCTCAGATAGCTGAACAGCCTTCTCCCCGGACACCTTCATGTCTTTGCCCAAATGTTACCTTCTGATGGGGATGGGATCTTCCTAGAACATTCCATTTGAATTGTATCCTGCATTCCTGGCATTCTTATTCTCCCTTAACCTGATCTATTTTGTTTTTCTACACTATGGATCAGGGTCATTTTTGAACATACTATATCATTTACGTATGTTTAAATGGCATTTACTTATGTTTATTTATGTTTATGGTGATCTCACAGCCTTAGAACATAAAGTTCACAAGACCAAGTGTTTCAATCTATTTTATTCACTGATATGAATATAGAACTTTTAGGATACTGCCTGAGAGATAGCAGGTCTTCAGTACAGATTAGCTGGAAGGAAGAGTTTGTGCATGCTACACCATGAACTAGGTGTTGTGTCTAAAATGCTGATTAGGGGGCGCCTGAGTGGCTTAGTCGGTTAAGCGTCCGACTTTCGCTTAGGTCATGATCTCGCGGTTCGTGGGTTCGAGCCCCGCGTCGGGCTCTGTGCTGACTGACAGCTCAGAGCCTGGAGCCTGTTTCAGTCTGTGACTCCCTCTCTCTCTGACCCTCCCCTGCTCACGCTGTCTCTCTCTCTCTCCTAGAAATAAAAAAATAAAAAAAATAAAAAAAAATAAAATAAAATGCTGATTAGAAGGATAAAACCCCTGCTTAAGGGGGTTTACCCCGCAGCAGGAGAAAATGAGCAGAGGTTTTGCCTTATGGTTCAGTGGGTTAATTCATCTTTGCCAGCTCCTTCTCCCTTATTTAGGGTCTCATAGTTCTTGATTCCTTCACCCCTCTTTGTCTAGTTGATCCAATTTTCTATTCTTATCTCCTCCATAATATCTTTACATAATAATGGGTAAATAAGTTGAAATGAAAGTCACTCTTTCAATGAAGCCAAAGCAGAGAACGGGGTACTTCTCAGTATCTTTTCTCTCTGCACTTTTGCAAACCCTTCATTTATATTGTACCATCTACTGTGGCTTAAATTCACATTTGCCAGAGATATTCCTTGCCCTCTTGGTTCTCACTCACCCACCTTCAAGTTTCATCAGATCTTAATGAACTTATTATTGACTCCTGGACATTTTTCTTTCCACTATTCCCCATTTTCACTATTACATTAACGTTTCGTGAGTGATACTATTTCCAAATCTTAGATATCACCTTCAAGCAGCAATAAATGGTGTAAATAATCCAGGAAATAAGATGTGTCTAGCTTACCCCAAATATATAAATGCTTATTTCCTTTTGGAACAAACTAATAATATGAACATTTCAGAGTATGTCAAGTTGGTACAAAAGACTATCCACTTGGGAAGATAAAACTGGAGATGGAGCTCAGTTAGACTGAAGACATTTTAAGAACAACAAGTAAAGCTTTCAGTACCAATTATGCCCTCAATTTCTGTATATTATTTTTCCCTCAGAAATATAAAAGCTGATAGGATTAAGAAGGGTTTTTTTTGTTTTTTTTTTGTTTGTTTGTTTGTTTGTTTTATTTCTAGGATAGAGAGAGACAGCGTGAACAGGGGAGGGTCAGAGAGAGAGGGAGACACAGACTCTGAAACAGGCTCCAGGCTCTGAGCTGGCAGTCAGCACAGAGCCCGACGCGGGGCTAGAGCCCACGAACCGTGAGATCATGACCTAAGCGAAAGTTAGACGCTTAACCGACTAAGCCACCCAGGCGCCCCGGGATTAAGAAGTTTTGTTAATCAACTAGTATGTCAGACTCTTGGGTGCATAGGATTTCCCACGCACACATACATGCACGCATGGGCCCACATATACACACACCATCACAGAGGAAAATACAGCACACGTGTACATATGATAATTATATTACAGAAGATACCATTTCTTTATGATTTAGAATTTTTAAAAATCCCTTTAACTAGTGAAGAGAGTAAAGAACTGTCAGGGAAGGATGTAGTTGATTGAGATTCTGGAGGGTGTTTGGGCTGAAGGCACAGTTTCACAATAAGAATTTTATTTTTAGTTAATTGTATCGGATTGTATTAATACATTTCTCTCTATTTTAGTTATTACTTATCTTACATTATCCAGTTTTGATTCTAATTTCTCTTACTGTTATGCTATTTTTGTGTTTATGTTATGTACTTTATTTTTTATAGTACATTCTATTATTTATTTATTATGCTTTTACAACATATGCTTAAGGATGACTTTCCCTTTCTTCATTTTCACATTCTCATCTGATTATCTTTTCCAAATAGAAATGAAATTTGTTTTATCCATTCAGGAAAAACAAAATAAAAACAAGCAAGTAAAAATACCTATAGGACTTTAATGGAACTGTGCTGAATTTTTAAAACACTTCAAAAACAAACAGTAAACTAGAGAAATTTCTCATCTACTATATTAATAATTAACTAGCTTAACTGAGAAAAACACAATCATTTGGTAAGATTTAACCACTATTGACAACAAAAAATGAATCTTAAAAATGTACATTACTTATATAAAGTAATGTGGTATGTTAAATCGTGAATTGTTTTTATTTTACCACTAAGATAAACACCTAAGCATTCCTTTTGGAAGCAGATACATAAAGATCACTTATAATCTCATTATCCTTATTTGATTTTTCTATGATTTTAATTGTTACAATAAAACATAGAAAACTTATAAGGATAAATAATAAAAAGATTTCAATAGCACAACATGTAAAATTAATATAGGAGAAGTTAAAGTGTATGGCTTTTGCATGGGGTTTAGTACATCAGGAAGTTTATAAGGCAGCAATAATCTGCTAAACAAAGGAAATTGGTATTTCATTGACACAAGCAGCAAAACTATAAAACACATGAATGTAGTCTTAACAAAAGATACATGACAACTATAAAAATGCAACAGTAAAATGCAAGTTACCAGAGACCTAAGTATGTGGAATAGTCATGTTATTTAATGTAAAAATGAAGTATGTAATATCTTTGTAATTTGCCTAAAATCCTTAATGAAAATAAGTCAGGCAGCACTTAGATAATGTAATTATGATCATTAATTTTGTAGTTTTTGCTCTCTCTCTCTTTCTTAAGAATACATATTATTCACAAGTATTAATTATTCTTCATTAATACATATTCTTCTCTCCATGACTTAGTGTTTGGCATTTTCCTTTCTTCATTCTTTCCATTGTCTTTCTGCATTTCTTATTGTACTTTTTGATGCTTCCAATGATTATCCTTATTGTTCTGTTGCACATTTGTTATTTGTAGAAATGCATTGCTTTCTTTTGTTGAATAGTATCAATGCCCTCCTTTTTTGTAAAAATATATTTCAAAGCATCTCAAAAGCCTTTTTTTGTATATAGTATAGAAAATCTTTTCAAGGGAAGTTTAGCTCTTATCTGTTCATACATTATTGTTCTTTTGGCTATGGAATGTTGTCTCAATCCCAAATTGATTTTGTTTTAGGTTTTACTTTGCATACATATCAATAGGTATACAGACAGTCCCTGACCTGTTATGGTTCATCTTATGATTTTTCGACTTTATGATGGTATGAAAGAGATATACAGTCCGTAGATACTGTACTTTGAATTTTGAATTTGGATCTTTTCCCAGGCTGGTGCTATATGGTATGATACTCTCTTGGGATGCTGGACAGTGGCAGCAGCCACAGCTCCCAGACAGGTGCACGTTCACAAGGGTTAACCACCAATGTGCTTAACAATCATTCTGCACCCACACAACTGTTCTGTTATTCATTTCCAGTGTGGTATTCAATACATCACATGAGATAGTCAATACTTACCATAAAATAGGCTTTGTGTTAGATGACTGTGTCCACTGTAGGCTAATGGAAGTGTTCTGAGCACATGTGAGGTAGGCTAGGCTAAGCTGTGATGTTCAGTAGGTTATGTTTATTAAATGCATTTGACTTACAGTATTTTTAACTTACAATGGGTTTATTTGAATGTAACCCCGTTGTAAGTTGAGGAAGATCTGCACTCTATGATTTGCTAATGTGTTCATTTCTATCGGGTGATGCTAATGCTAGTGTAGTTCAATGATAGTATGCTGCTGATATTTCAGAAATCTGTTATTAATCTTTTCCAGATTTTCTTAAGTCTTCTAACCAAGAGAGCATCCCTTTGGCAGGAAATTCAAGCTCAGTGCAGAGAATATCACTCAGGCTATAGTCACAGTACCTATAAATGATAGATTTACTATTAGGTTCATGAAGAGATGGCTGGACAATTGGTTCACAATGAAGCTTCTAGCTAAAAAGTAGTCTATAAATAATTCATTAACCAGATATACTTTTAAAAGTTATGCAAGTTAAAATTCAAGAACATTTGAATGATAATACTAGCAAATGCAATGATGATCATTTTGTTACCAAAAAAAAAAAAAAAACCAAAACAAACAAATGCTAAAGTCAGATAGAAAGGAAAAAATAAGAAAGGGAGAGAAAAAACATTAAAAACAAGTTTTAGAGGTACCTAACAAAACTGAGCAGAATGTACAAATAAGAGCAAAACACAAAATCAGTTATCAGATCTGATGACTATAAAAATAGAAATCTCAGATTTGAAAAACAAATATGGCTTTGAATGCAGGCACAGTGCCAGGAGAATACTAGCATGCCAATTAAGAAAACAATGTGTTTCTGGAATGTGACCGAAATAAGATACCCAAACCCAAACGGATTTAAAGAAGAGCTAAGAAATGGGGATGCTGCCTATACATCATCATAGCATTCTGTAATTATAATTTCTGGGTAATATTTTTAAAGAAAATAAGCAAAACTTAGTGGGTAGTATATAAAAGTATACTAACAAGGAATCCTAATTAGGACATGCTGTTTAATTTTATCAAAATTATTATCATTTTTGCCCTAATGAATTACTGTACTCAGCCCAGATGGCTCCCTCAGAAATAGAAGGAAACAGATAAAGAGGAATAAAATAAATCCACTTTTATAGACATCAATTCACTGAACATAAGTAAAGTGAACACATATATAAATTAAAGGATACCAAACAGCTCTGAACCGCCTATGTTTCAAGAACAATTATAGAATACATCATAGTTAGATTGTGTTAACTTCAACTTGTTTTAGAAAACTTTTTGCAATCTCAGTATCTTTTTTTCCCTATCACAAAAGCAAAGGAACTTAAAAAGCTGGCATACTGGACTAGCTTGACATACTGAATTGATAGTCTTA
Organism: Hyaena hyaena; assembly: GCF_003009895.1. NCBI lineage: Eukaryota > Metazoa > Chordata > Mammalia > Carnivora > Hyaenidae > Hyaena > Hyaena hyaena. The sequence goes on from NW_024081707.1 coordinate 25,280, forward strand.
ATGCTTCAACCAGAAACAACCAGCAAGGTATTCTGCATCCCTCTCAGGACAGTGTTTCTATTAATAACAATTCCAAGTTTAGCTGAGGGCAGTTACCTGAGGCATACATTTTAGAAGCCCTCCAGATGTTTCAATAACTTTTATTTATTTAAAAAAATTTTAACGTTTATTTCTGAGAGAGAGAGAGAGCAAGCACGCATGAGTAGGGGAAGGGCAGAGAAAGAGCCGGACACAGAATCTGAAGCAGGCTCCAGGTTCTGAGCTGTCAGAACAGAGCCAAAAGTGGGGCTTGAACCCAGGGACTGTGAGATCATGACCTGAACTGAAGTTGGATGCTTAACTAACTGAGCCACAGGCGCCCCCTTGATAAATTAGGGACTGGGTCATTACATTCACAGACTCCACAGAAAACCAAAGTACTTCAGATCTAGTTTCTTCTGCTGTGATTTGAGTTGCTATGATTGTAGACAGAGCACCTTCTCCTCCTTGTATTCTCCTCCCCACGGCATGGTACATAGGTTATGCAAAGTGGTATGCTCGCCCTACATGTTTCCTGAATTAAATAGATACTTTGGAATCTACATTTTATACTTCTGTAAGTTTTGTTCTAGACCCAAAGGAGATAAAATACAAAGAGTTTAGGCATTTGGTTCTAGGTCCTGAAATAAAATACAAAAGGTGACCCATTAAGCTGGTTGAGACAAATGTGGCTTAGAAAATTAGTACATGAACTATGCTGACATATAAAAATATTTAAAGCATGTTATATAAACAACGTAGGTTCCAAATAGTCCATGTCCACTCAGTATAACTTTGAAATTATTTATATAAGTATATTAATAAAGACCAGAATAGAGAATTAAGAGGAGAGAATTACTCTTTGGGAAACAACTATTTGTCAAGCACCATATATGTCATGGTATTAATAGTTTAGATTTCGTAAGGCCTGGGTTCAAGCAGTGGCTCTGCCATTGCTAGCTAAATGATCTAAAGAAATTTACTTCGTCTCTCTAAATTTCCTCATCTATAATATTGTTTTTCAAATTTTGAATGTTGCCTAGATAGGGGGTCCTGAGGATGCATCAGAAAACAAGACTAACGTAATTCTGCCCCTATTCAATTTATAGTATAATAGAAAAATAATAATTCCATCATTTAAAATACATTTGTGGCACACTTGTCATATGCCAAATAAAATTCTAGGCAATGATGCTACAGCAATGAACAAGAAAGAAAAGGTTCATGCTCCCATGGACATTACATCCTAATGGGAGAAATAAACTTGTTTTCTAGATTTATTTTCATATCATCATTACCTAAACATTAACAACATTATCACTGCTACCCTTTATGGTTCTTTAGGATTTAAAAACATTTTTAAATGTTTTTATTAAAAATTTTTTAATGCTTATTTTTCAGAAAGTGAGAGAGAAAGAGAGAATATGAGTGGAGGAGGGGCAGAGAGAGAGGGAGATGAGATGCAGAATCTGAAACAGACTCTGAGCTATCAACACAGAGCCTGATGAGGGGCTGGAGGAACCCACGAACTGTGAGATCATGATCTGAGCCAAAGTCAGACACTCAACCGAGTCCCCTAGGCACTGCCCCCTCCCCAATATTTTTTTAAAATAATCACTTATTCTTATCTCTTTGTGGGCCTTCAAGTGTCTGAAGCAAGAGAAAGATTCCCTGGAAGTGGTGATTATATCTAGTTATCCTTGGCCTGTGGAAATATTTTGTTCACAATCTCTTTTACTCACTTATAAACTCAATAATAAAGTCAATGCCACAGAAGCAATATAGAAGAAAAATACCCTTTGGTTGAGCAGCAGTCCACCATCTGGAGCATGCAATGCACGGAATTAAAGGTTTTGTGGAATTTGTAGAACACAGTAATGAATATTTTTCTCTATGTTTAGTGCATACTCGGATATTGAAAACTTAAATCATTTCATGATTGGTTGCTACCAGTAGCACCAATTCATATTCCTGGACATCATCTGAACAAGTCCTACCACTGACACAGTGGGATATTAGTAAATGGAGTTTAGGTGTAATAGATATATGTCCTGGGGTCCCTGGTGTCTAATATATTCATTACCATGCACACATTCAGCTAAATGTTTGTGAAGACCTTCTTAAAGTCTAATGGGGGCTGTAAGCAAGGACACAGGCAGTGATTATAATGCAGTACTCCTCAGAGTCCCACAGGGGGAGAAGATCAACGTAAACATAATTTCTGGGGCACAGAGGCCCATTGCCTTCCAAATATCTCTTCCACCTTCTTGCTCATGTTTTAAATTCCAGAGGTTCAACAACTTTTTAACTAAACTTGACTGAACGTGACCTGGAATTTGATTTTTTTTTTCCCACAGACTAGCCTTGGCTTTCTACGCAGTCCCTCTGCAATCCAACTCAGAACATTTTCCTGGTTTTGCCTTTACTTCTTTCATATGGGTACTGTCAGTTTATAGTGTGATTTCATTTCTGTCTGGATAGGCTATGCTACCATACCTGGCTGAATGACCTTCTTATTTTTATACGTATGCTTTTTCCTTACGGAGTTGGCTGACTAGGTATAAACCTTAATTTTAATAAATTATTTAATACTTCTTAATTCTTAATTTAAAAAAAAATACACACCCACATCCCCATTCTCCAAGACTACTTAGTTTAGTGCTAAGGGATTAGGGTTAATCATCTTAGACAATAGTTTCAAATTTTCTTGGCTTCTATAACTGTAATTGAACTGTCTGATTTTTATTCAGTTGATATGTGTTTCTTATGTTGTGCTTTAAATAAGACATGAGATTTGCAATGCTTTTAGGAGAGAATAAACAAATAAAATAATTTTTAGCTTATAATTGAAGTTTTCAGCACTTAGTTTCAACATAACATTGACTTTGCTGGGCCCTCTATTTAGATTTTTTTAAACTCTTATTAGAGTACATTAGAGTTTTCAAGTTGGCATATCATGCACTTCACAGTGTGAACCGATTCAATCGTGTGTATGTGTACATGTGTTTATGTATATAAATGTATATACATATATACATACATACATATACATACATATATGTATACATACAGGTATATATACGTACACATACATATATGTATACATACATATACACATATACATATATGTACACATATACATATACATACATATATGTGTATATATTTGGAAAAGGACAGGGAAGGAGAAATATGAAGGCATTCTCTTCCAGATAGACTCTATCCTTCAACTGAATACATTGGACACAACTGAATGCCTCACAATTTTGCCCGTACTTACTGCAGTAGAGATAATTCTGTGCTTTGTTCAGCTGTATATGTTTTTACGTCGCCAACTTAGGGAGAGCGGGAATAGAACTAACATCCCTTGAACACCCATTAGCTCTCAGGCACCATAATCATCACAAATTGCGTACTGCCAGGGGCGCCTGGGTGGCTTAGTCGGTTAAGCGTCCGACTTTCACTTAGGTCATGATCTCGCGGTTCTTGGGTTCGAGCCCCGCATCGGGCTCTGTGCTGACTGCCTGGAGCCTGTTTCAGTCTGTGACTCCCTCTCTCTCTGACCCTCCCCTGCTCACGCTGTCTCTCTCTCTCCTAGAAATAAATTAAAAAAATTAAAAAATTAAAAAAAAGAATAAATTGCATACTGCCCTTGCAAAAGGCTTGTAAGTTAAGGACTTCGATGATATTTTATGCCACCCTGCATTTCCTTTATAGTAATTTACAAAATATATTTATTTGGGGGATTATTTTAAATCTTTATCTTCTCTGCTAAGCTCCAGGAGAACATGCACTGTGTTTTGTTTACCTCCTCAGTATCCAGCACAGGGCCTAATAACCAATCAATAAATATCTGTTGAGTGAATGAATAGATCAATAAAAAAGTATTTTATGCCTATTTTATAAGTAAGGAAACTCAGTCTCAATAAAAGTAAATAACTCAAGGTCACTTAGCAAGTAGGGGCAGCATTGTGACCAGACTGACAAACATTGATTCTGCTTCAGTCAAATCTCAGCCCTACCTCGTGGCACTTTACAATCACAGGCTAAGGAATGGTCATGGAGTTCCTGAAACAGAACAGGGTCAAGGTAAATACTCATCATCTGTTTCAAGTCACATTAGGAAAACATCATTGGATCATTCATTTCTTCATTCAGAAACTATTATGCCCATAACTTCCTACTGTTTTTGGTTCTGGTTCTGCCTGCTGCTGTTGGCCTAGGGGTTTGGCATGACTCCACGTGGCAACAGGTATCTCTTATCTCAGAAACTATTCATTCCCTCTCCGTGTCTCTTCTTATCATCCACAAAATGCAATGCTGATTTTTCCTGGCTGCCTACACGTTTACTGAAAATGACTTTTACTGAAAACCTCCCTGGAATGTAGGTGTGGCTTGGCGACCAATTGTTTTGAATAAGATGTTAAGTAGAAATGTAACATGGGACTTCCAGGTAATCCCTTTAGAGGGTAGTGGAAAATTAACATGCTTTTCTTTCTCCCTTTATCCATCCTTACATGGATGTAGTTCTGAACTCCAGCTTTCATTTTGAATCATGAGGACAAATGTCTCAGCCTGATGCAACCCTAGAAGTAGCCCAAGTCCATAGTAGTAACTATACTAACCCTGGCTATTTATCTCTGAGTGTCTTTTAATAAAGAAGAAAGCAGTTGTTGTCTTGTATAAGCCATTGTTTTCTGGAGCTTTTTGCTTTTTTTTTTTTTTTTTTTTTTAACTTGTAGCCAAATGTAATTCTAACTGATACTCATTCTAAAAGAAATGAAGATGATTAAACATTAGCAAGTCTTCTGGTTTTATGAGACATCAAAGAGAAATCACATATGACAATAAAATAAGTCTTTCAAATGGGTGAGTGATTTTAACACAAGGTTTGCTATAAATAAGACATAATTCACAAAAAGCTTATGATAAAAGTATTCACTAGAGCTCATTTGAAGTATGGGAGATTTTCACTTCCATTTAAGCATTATATGAATTATGCGTTATGAAAGTGCTCTCATAACTAAATGTGCAAAGAAAAATAAAATACATTTTTAAAAAAGACAAAATTAAAAGTATAGGAAATCATGTTAGGTGATTCTTAAACAACATGGAGTGAAATATTTTCTTTAAATGTAAAAGATAGGGGTGCCTGGGTGACTCAGTAGATTAAGTGTCCAACTTGGGTTCAGGTCATGATCTTGCAGCTTGTGAGTTCAAGTCCCATGGTGGGCGCTGTGCTGACAGCTCAGAGTCTGGAACCTGTTTTGGATTCTGTGCCTCCCCTCTCTCTCTGTCCCTCCCCCACTCACACTTTCTCTCTCTCTCAAAAAATAATAAACATTAAAAAAATAAAAAAATAAATGTAAAAGAAAATGTAGCATCAAATTTTTAAGAATAATGGCATGTGATTATAAATGTTCTCCTGCACAAGATAAGCATGTTGTTTTGAAGATACCAAGGAGAATTAACAGTTGGATCATATTTATATTTTCCATTCTCATTGCTTCCTAATTAAAAGGCACTAATACTTGAGCTTGTACTGGAAGGGATGACCTCACCCAATTGTCTAGAAGACAGGCCTTGAATACTGGCTCCTAGGACACTCAGGGCTGGTTATATCAGCACCATCTTTTGAAGGCAACTTGCTTGAAAACTAAGTCTGAAGTGATGATATCCAAAAAGAGCTGATTCTCCTGAGTCTGGCTGCCTGCATTCTCAAGATGTCAGAAACTATGTGTCTGCTTCCTTTTAGCAGGCCACAGAACTCCTTTTGTAGCAATCTGTTGTCCTGACCTCAGTCATCTTATACAGTGTTGTCCTTAGTAGGCAAGCAAGTACCCTCTTCATCCATCATGGTCATCTGACTCTGTCATCAGATCACATCTACTTGGATAGTTCAGAATATATGTGACAGCTAAGCTTGGAAGTTTCCTTTGCCAAATCACTATCTTGGAGTGATTGTGCTAAAAAAATTAAGAGTCTAAGTTGATTCAGAAGGTGGTTGTCAAGGGCCTACTATGTGCCAGGCATTATACTAGAACTGGTTGAGATCAAGTCTGTATAAGCTAATAAATCCAAAGAGGGAATTCAATTCTATCTTAAAAGCCAGTTGATCCAATGTTTAACCCCTTTCTGCTTTTTTTTTTTTGAAATGATATTTAAATAATGTGAGCCTCTGTTACCCCATTTTATAGGTGAGGAAATATTTGTTCGAGTCTATAACTTTTTCAGGGAATATTCTATAGAAAAGAAAAATGAGAAATCTCGTCTGTTAGGATAAATGGTGAACTGGGAGAAAAAGAATGACAGGTATAAATATCAGGAGTGGAATGCCTGAGATCACCCTACCTGTTGAGGAGACCTCAGGGACTAGATATGCAAGCAGGGACTAAGACTAACAATGGCCCTGGTCACCAGGACCTTGGTCTGGATCTCATAGTGGTCCTCAGTGAAATAGGGATTCTCTCATCTCCCAAGACCAAGAACTTTCATTTCTATTCCACTATAAGTTTTAAATATTAAAGGGAGAATAAAGGATTAAACTTAAAGTCTTCCCAACTAAGGGGAAAAAAGATATTTTTCCACTTTTGTGAGTATAATGCTACTATTTTCAAAATGTTAATTTGCTTTTTCATAGTATACTTAGTAATTAGTGAATAAAACCATAATGTACTGTGGGTATGATTTGTAAAGGCTTAAATGACAGACTCTAACTAGGATAATTTCAGTCCTGATGTGTTGTTAAGTAACAATATATTCTAAATGAGTAAACTTGAAATAACTAAGCCATTGGGGATTATTGGCCACCTGATAATTAAACTTGATCTAACATGGACATCAAAACCAATTATATGTACTAAACAGAAAGAGACAGGTCAACTCCTCAGAGAGATGAAATGAACTTGGACAGATGGACAGAATGCAAATTATGATGGGATTCTTAATGAAAAAGAAATGAAATGCAATTTAAAGCCCTATGAAAAATCTGGATAGCTATTCCTAGTGTACAAATTGCTGAAAAACAATTATGCTGAAACAAGATGGATTGCCATATTTCCAACAACCAGGAAAACCATTCCTCTAGAGAATTTAGATTTTCTAGTTTCTTAGGCAATGTGGCTAAGGGGAAAATTACTATAATACTATGTTCATATTAGGTTGCAAGAGATGCTATAACAAAGTACCACAGACCAGGGGACTTACACCACAGAAGTTTATTCCCTCACAGTTGTGGAGACTAAAAGTCCAGGACCACAGTGGTAATAGGGTTGGTTTACTGTGAGGCCTCTCTCCTCGGCTTGCAAATGACTGTCTTTTTCCTGGGTCCTCACATGACCTTTTCTTCGTGGGTCCCTGGAGTTTTTTCCTTTCTTCTGAGGATGCCAGTCATATAGGATTAAGGCCTGACCCTTGTGACCTCATTTTACTTTAATTACCTCTTTAAAGATTCTGTCTCCTAATATCATCACATTCTCAGGTACTGGAGGGTTAGAGCTTCAAAATAGGAATTTTAGAGGGACACAAGTCAGCCCAGAACAATATTCAATGCACATATTATATGTAGTTTAAAGAACAAAAATATGAAAACATACAAATGGATTGAGATGAAATGAATTGAGTACCTTACAAAAGAGGTCCTAATCTGCTAGAAGGGTGACCAACCATTCTTGTGTGCCTGGTTTCAGCATTGAAAATTCCATATCTTGGACAAGTCCTCAAACCAGAGTGGTCGGTCAGCAGGATCACATATTTGATACCCTTCAACCACTGTTAACGTTAGAGATGTGTTTAGTGACCTAATGAAATATGGTGGTACGCTACATAAGATCATTATTGGGTTCTTAAAATTTTACCAGGAATGTGAATTATGCCCAGGTGGGCGGACCTCCATATGAGCATTAGAGGAGAATCTAGGAAGGCCTTGGTTGTTTGGAAGTTGAGAGATCAGTTTGCAGTAAGACTGACAGATTTCTAGTTGCCAGCAAACCTCTCTCAAATGTCTCTCGTTGGCAGATTTTGTCACCCAAATATAACTCCCCTCATTTCTGCTTAGTTTTTATTTAGGAAGAATAATATTCTTTTTTTCAAACTCTAGGACTTATATTTGGAATGATCAAATACATGGATAAGCAGAATCTTGCTTTTCATAGGACAGTCTCCTTTTTCTTATTGTTTCAACATAATTATTCGTAAGGCCCCCTTCACTCTCAAAAGGTCTTCGTTTATAGGATAAAATATATGGTCACACAACTTACCTTGCTCTGAGTTCTAGCTCCTGCTCTTCTCTGCTTCTCTTTTCATATAGCACACCAGTTCTTGAGCTAGTCATTCATGACACATAGATTCCTTGATCTTCTGTGTCACTCTTCTAGTCTTCATGTCTGACTAGAAAAGTGGAGACAGGACTTATTAATTTCGTTTTGAACCCTCCTGCTTGACCAAAGTTTTTATTGTGATAACACATGAGGAAGCATAATTTTTCCATCATCTAAAAATAAATATATAGTAACTTAAAGCTTAAGTAGGGGAAAGGATTAGAGATTTTAAAACAATGCATATACATTACGTGTGTGTGCAAAATATTTTAATAATCATAGAATCTCAAAGGTTTTCAGAGATCATCTACTTGAATCCTGACTCCTCTCTTTTTGTCAGTGGATAAACTGAGCCTTAGAGACAGGAAGCAATTTATCCTGAGGCATAATCTAACTTGATCCGGTTAAAGAAAGATTCATGACCACCAATGAATTAGTTACTTCTGTCACCCAAGTTAGGGATTTTGCCTTATGAGTAGACCTTAATAATGGTTTCCTTAGAACTTTCTTTCTAGGTTTCTTTTTTTCTTAAAATAGCATACTAGATTTTAAATGCAAGACTATTTTATGCACCTTAGAAAAATTATAAATGTAAGCAAAAGAAACTTTTACGAAAATTGTAAATCCACTCACTTATCAGAAATAATCACAGAATTATTTCCTTCCAATATGATTTCAATTTGGTGCATGTGAGGGGTGTGTGTGTCTGTGTGTCTCTGTATTGGTGTGTTTGTGTTGACGTGTGTATACATAAATTTATGTGTCCACCTGTGTGCAAGTTGAGCAATTTATTTCTTGATATATATTAGCTATATATTTAAGCCTAAAATATATCATGAGCCAATGTACAGGCTACTAAATATTATTTCTATAATGCTGGTTTTAATGATCACTCCTATTCCATTATATGATAGGCCAACATTTATTCAACCACCATGATGTTACCATTGAAGATTTAACTTGTTTGCTTTTTCTTTCTTTGCTATATAAGCAACATTGCTAGAAAAACCCTTGTGATGGTATTTGTAAATTATTACTTATGTCTGTACCACCAGCCACCTGAAGTGAAAAATTGATAATCGGAAAGCTGTCATTCTTAGAGTCTTTTAAAATGTATTGCCTGTGGCCACTAAAGAAGGTTGTTCCAATTTCTACACCTTCATGGCTATGGAAGCATTTCTGTTTTCCTCCAATCCCTGACAACACTGGCAGTTATCTTTTCTTTGTCTTTGACAGCTTGATAGAGAAAAATAGTGTATTATGGTTTTAATTTGCATTCATTTTATTATGATTGCATTTGTGCAGTTTTTACATGTTTAGAAATCTTTAGTGAAATACCTGTTTCTAATTTTTAACCTTTTTAATCTTGTTGGGTTATTTATACTTTTCTTAACACTTAGCAATAGATCTTTAAAATAAGATAATAATGTATTAACATAATAACTCCTTGGGGTGAATATATAAGATTTTTTTTAAAGTTTGTTTATTTTCAAAGAGAGAGAAAGAGAGAGAGAGAGAGAGGGTGCGTGCACACACGAAGAAGACGGGCAGAGAGAGAAGGAGAGAGACAGAATCCTAAGCAGGCTTTGTGCTGGTACTGTCAGCATGGAGCCCAAAGTGGGGTTCGAGCCCCATGCACTTGTGAGAACATGACCTGAGCCAAAACCAAGAATCCAATGCTTAACTGACTCAGGCACTCAGGTGCCCCATACATGGAAAAAAAATATCCATTTCAACCATCTATATCTTTAATTTAAAGTGGTTTTAATAAGTGTCATATTATTATTTTATATTGTTCACTCCATCCTGAATATTAGAGAAATACTTACCCTGCACTAGTAGATGCATTTTTATTGGTTGATTTATGCACTTTTGCATTTATTACTCCATCTAGAAGTGTACATGTAAGCAGGTATGAGTTAGGGATGTTATTTTATTTCTTTTTCTAAACATTGGCTATTTATGTCAATAATAATCATTGAAAAACCCACCTTTTCTCTTATTTGAAATGGCTCTTTATATTACATCAGTGACTAAAATACTACAATGTGTTTTAACATATGCTGCTAAAATTTCTGTGTCCTAAATGGACTTTTTTTTTTTTTTAGAAACGATTTTGGTTACTACTTCATACCCAATACTAAATTAAGCAGATTTTTTAATCAACTTGATTAATAGGGAAAAAATAAGTTGGGAAGAGGTGAAATCATTCTGAGGTTTAATCTTTATATAAGAGCATTGTATGGCTCTCCATTTGAAAAATATTTGTATTTGTGTGCTTGCACCTTTGAGCAGGTGTGTGTGTGTGTGTGTGTGTGTGTGTATTCCTCAGTAACCTGGTGAAGGATTCACTACTGTTTAAGCAACTACTATCCAAAAATATTATACAGTGATTTTACTAATTTTCATTTATCTTACATTGGCTAGGTTATCAGTCATACCTATAAATACTGAAATTTGGTCTTTACTATAGCCTTGTTTTGTTTCTTTTTTTCACCTGGAAAATTCATAAAGTTACAGAATAATAATGGGATACAAAACACCTTTGTTTTGTTGTGGACTTTAATGTATGTGAGTGCCTCTATTCTGATATTTGTCATTAGTATTAGTTATATATTCTTTATCATATTAATGACCTTATGTTCTTATTTTATCAAGATAATTTTTAAAATTCATATATAAATTTGACATATATTAAATGTATTTTCATCTTCTTCAAGATGATATTATTGTTCTTCTCAAGGTTATAAAATATATTAAGTTTTAAAATAATTTTGTACCATTCATTTTTGCGTAGAAACAAATTTTACATAGTGTGGGTTATAGTCTATAAAATTCTATTTATAATATTATATATTATATAATATTATATATTATAATATATAATATTATATATTATATATTATAATATATAATATTATATATGTGTTTCACTTGCACGTTTCTATCAAGAAATTCTATTATTTTGTAATTATATATACATACACATTCTCAGGCTTTCAGAACTTCAAATATTGATTGGGATATTTTCCCCAAACTTAGGTATTTTAATTATAATTTGGAATTATCTGTTTCTTGAAAACTTAGTAGAACATACTTACAATATCAACTGAATTAGTGTCTATTTGATTGACAGTTCTTATCCATATTTTTTTCTCATCAGTGAGAGTAGGCTAACGTATTCAAATGGCTTAACACAATACACATTTAGTGATCATTCCCGTCACTGTCTAATGCAGTGTGTTCCGGTTGGGGACTCTCTGCTCCATTCATTCACACTCCCATGTTACTTCCATTTTGTGGTTTTGCCATCCGATGTGTTCTCAGGTTTACTCAGCTAAGTTAGCTCCCAGGGAGACAGATACCTGCCTGTGGAAGGTTATTATGGGCCATGCTTTCAGTGATTCACACCTTCTCTGCTCTTCTGTATGCTCAGAAAAAAGAGAGCATAGATATTTATAAGCACTTGCATTCTCTGTCAAATGAAATGACTTAAACATTTATATTTTCCTGGAAACAGTGTAATTATTTAAGATGTTTAGAGGTATTAGCAGATAGTTGTATGGATTATTTTTTCATTTGCTATTTTTTGTCTATGGTAAAATCCTTTCCTTAGTTTCCCTAGTCCTGTCTCTTCTTACTTTCTACCTGCTTTTCTTCTTTCCACCTCTATTTGCCTCTCCCTTCATGTCTCCTTGCTTTCACATTCCCTCCTGGTCTGTCTCCTACCTCTTTTTCTCCCAACATTTATTAAGTATATATTATGTCCATGACTTCAGAAAACAGCAAAGAATTTCTTATCACTTCTGCCTGCACCATATCTAGCATGGTGCCTCTCTCAATTTAGGCATTCACTAAGCTGTTGAGTGGGACTTGAATTGAATCAGCCATTTCCTGGGTTCTTCTTACAGCCTCACAACTGCCGCCCTCCCTCCAGTGATATACACAGTACACTGCACACACTGCCAGATTCACATTCTTGCAACATAGCCTGATCAGCTGTGTCTTCCTGTAAACAAATATTCCAGAACTCTCCCCTTGCCTCTCATATTAGGTAGATGTGGCCATGCTCCCCACCCCCATAAGGACTGTCTATTCTGAGGTGGTAGGTAGCTTTGTTTCTCATTACTCACGCATACTTGCTTTGTGTTTTAACCAACCCCAGACCTCATCTTAATACTTATATTTGTGCTATTTTTCAAATTTACAATATGCTGTCATCTTCTTCCAGGGAATTGCTAAGGTAGTTTCTTCACCTGAAATGTCATTGTGTTTCAGATTCTGCCTCTTATTGGTTTGCTCATTCTTTAAGGACTTACTGTGTCTTCCTCAAACCCACAACTAAATGGACTGACTATCCTTCCTCTTTATCTCACAATGGCATACAGCACATTAGAGGAGATTCTAATCAGGGAGAAAGTGTATACTAATAGCCTCTGTGCCTTGATCATTCAAAGAAGAAGCATACATTTTGCCAGCTTTCTCTGCTATTTATCTGCCTTGTATATGTCTAGAATAAAGACCAAACCAAAGCATCTATTTGAGAAACAGATTAGAATCCCAGACAAAGCTGATGGAGAGGTGGTTTTGCCAGACCCAAGGACACAGCTGAGTTTTCAAGAGAGGTACTAAAAATAAAAACATAGGCTCTCATAATTCTTTCTGAGACTTCTGACTGTTAATTCCAAATGAAAAAAGAGAGAGTTTAAAACAATATTTTGATAAAGGGCATCTACTTAACCCAGAAAAAATTTATGATGAAAAAGGCAAGCATGGTTACAGACCTCCTTCTTAAATTAAACGGTAATGTCCATTCCTAATAAAAAATAAAGGTTTATATTTTATTTATACTTGATATTTCAGTAGATCTAACATAATTTCCAATTTAGATATGGAAAACTCAAAATGTGCAGAAATTACAGCTTAACACCCGGGGTAAGAAGGAAAGGAATTCACCTTTTTACAATTCAATCAAATGCAGAATAGGAGCAGTTAATAATTGTAGAATATGAATAATCAGATAAGACATTTTCTAGTGAAAACTCATAAATTTTATTTTGGGAGTACATTAAAATTCAGTTAAATTTTAAAATCATAGCATATCTTGAGTCACTGTTGAATAGTTGCTGTATCTATAGAAATCTATTTTAGAAATATGCAAGTACAAATTATAGAATGTCAGCATGCAATTTGATTTTATGTGCTTTTCTACTAATATAAATAATGAAGCATGCTGAGAGCATTCAGATACATTCAGCTGAGTATAATTAAAATACTGAGGTGTAACATGTTAAAAAAAAAAAGAAACAAATTAAGTACTAAAATGAAGTAGGTAGAAATACCAGCAATTCAAAGCGATAACTATGTTGTGATTACAGTATTGTGAATAGACTAAATCTAATATTTTGGTTTAAATGAAATCAGTGATAGCTGGGAAGTTAATAGAAGCAGCCCCTTTATATTTTCTGTGAATAATGGAGAGGCTTCATTTCAGGAGCACTCATTTTTTGCCATCTCTGGAAATAAGTCTCCATGGTACTCTTAATAAACATTCTCGCCCAAATGGAACAAACTCTCTGATGAAATTGGCCACTGGGGCCTAAAACAAATAATTAAAATGGGATTTGGGAATCAGTTGGTTTTTTTTGTGTTCCTCACTCCCCATTGGGTTAGTTGAATGAGGGCAAATCAGCTTCTTCAGACCATGTTAAAAACACAATTGAACTTCCTGCTGGTCACCACTAATTACACTGCGGTTGTGACTGCCCACTCTGGGCTGAAGGCGAACTTTTAGGTTTTGTTGCTGAGGCCCACCAAAGGACCAACGGTTCATTTGTGTTTGCCCAGGCCAGTTCAGAGTAAGATGTACCATATTATTCAAAGAAAGAGTATTCAGTTAAATTTGTTCTATTCTGTCACATGAACCACCCACTTTAATCCACCTCTGCTACAATGAGCTTCTGGGTTCCTGAGTAACCTACTTTGTACTCTCCTACCTCCAGCTTTATCCTGACCTCCTAATAGTCGGTTCAGATTTATGAAAATTGATAAGAAATTGGCAAAAAAGATGACTTCATTTTACATCTATCAGTAAAATACAAATGTTTATAGTCTGGAGAAGAAAGCATTGTAACAAGTGGATTAACTGTTCCCATAGAAGCAGAATCTACTATGTACTAACTCCACATTTGGGGTTGCAATTGAAAAGTTGGAACTAGAATCTCAGTAGTGTAAGTACACAACTTTCTGCATTTTGGCCTTGCAAGTTCCACTTGTCCCTGGATACAAAATCTTTCCCTTCTTTGAGTAAGCCTTAGTTTTTCTGAATCATATCCTTAAGTACCTTCCAGTGAAAGATGGAATGGGAAGTAGAGTTGTGCAGCCCTTACATATATCCTATATTGGAGATTAAGGATGCATTCCCTTTTTTATCTAGAAACATTGATTGGACTTGCCTATAAACTGATTCTCAACTACCACTTGTATTAAACTTCCTTGACTATAACCATCTTCTTGGAACTTCAAAATCCAAGTGATTCATACACAAAACAAAGAAATATAAAACGTGGATTTTGTCAGTTATAAACTGTGTGGCCTTCTGTAAGGCTCTTAATCTATGTGAGCCTTAGTTTTCTCATCTGTGTATGGACATAGCTATAGATAATCTAGAAAGTTTTTGTGACAGCCACGCAAAATACATGTTAAATACTGGCATGATGCCTGGTACAGAATAGGTAGCCAATAAATGACAGTTGATATTTTGCTACTGTATTTGAGATTAACGAAGGGGCATAAAACTTCCCTTAATATCATAAAATTTTCACTACTCTCTTATCTAGCTTCTTTGGTTAAATGGAATCGATGCAGGTTTTTTTAATTCCTTGACTACTTATACTTAATATTTAAAAGAAAGTTTCTGTGGATGGATAAGTTGGAAAACACTGAAAAATCTTGAAATAATCATGTTTACCTTTGTTTACCCAATGCTTCCCAAACATATTGATAAAGGAACATATTTTTGTGTGTGCGCACACAACACCTGTCAACAAACTGCATATGGGATGTGAAGCCTCGTAACATACACCACATATAAAATCACTGTAGTTTTATACTTACACTTCATATGTAATAGAAGCCTAATAATGAATCATTGAATCTGTACATGAAAAATGCTTTTTGCACCCTTAATCTAGGTTGCTGATGCAGAATGCCTTCTATACTTCAACTATCCAAATCTTACCTCTTCTCCTTCCCAGATGAAGTGCAGTATATTTGTCTTCAGAGGAAGGCATTTATGCAACTCTGAATTACAGAATATACTATCAGTGCCCTACCATTTAGTGTTTGTTTTGTTCTATAATTGTACGTGTATGAGTCATGATAATGGCAGCTCCATGGAATAGAGGAGCACCTCTGTCTTTGGCTTAATCCCATTGTAACAAAACCTGGCACAGACCTGGGAGAAATATGCCCTGATGGATTTGCGCCTTTTTATCTTGTTCTTCTATATGCACTATAGTTGCCTCTCAGCATCCAGGGACTTATTGCCCAAAAAGATCCTCAAAGACCCCTCGCATCAGCAGAAGAACAAAACAGCGAGTGAAATTACCCAATTTCTGCAGAACTCATAAACATCCTGAATGTAGGTCACACTCACTGCCTGATGTGCTGTGTGTGTCATGTTCCAACAAAGCAGCTGCCGCGAGTAGCCAAACTCCCGGAAAGCAGCACAGCCCCAAAAAGAGCAGCCATTTGGAAACACATTTTCATTGACAATTTGGGGAAGTTGGGCATTCACTTAAGAAAAAGCCATAATTCTGTAAGAAATGAGCAATTTATGCACATTATAATCAAATTTATTTTTATATCCAGCTACTCCTACATGTGGCATAATTCAGTCTGGGAAATCATGCTAATTAGTTAGAAATCCATTACATTGTAAGTCTTGTAGCATATGCAAATGCTGTTTCAAGTGTTCTCACCTCCATAATGCATGTGCTTTTATTAGAATGCATTCCCAATGTGGGCAGTTTTTCGGTGAACCAGGCTCTAAAGTGCATTGGAGGGGAAAATACTCTCACAATAATCATTGATAGCATAACTTTATATGCACTTTTTAATGCATTATGTTTTAAAATATAAGGACAATTCCACTTGTCAGAAGAGTGGCCAGAGCAGTAAACTCTCCAAATAAAATAATAATGATGATATTAATGTGCTAAGTTCTAATGGTCAATAAGATGTGCATCTTTGCTGAACTCAACACCTGGGCATGCCCTTCACAGGCAGTGAGGAAAGGAAATGACCCCTAGACAAAGAGTACAGAGACAGAGTTCCACGGACAAGACACTGCTTGTGGGTCATGCAGATCAAGTCACTAAACTTTTAGATGCTATGCTTCTTCCACTGTAACTAGAAATAATATAACCCCACTCTGTCTTCCTCACAGAGCTGTTATGAATTTAAACTATGATTAAGATATAGTTTATAACTTAAAAAATGCTCTACTGAGTCTTACTCTTGGATTTTTATAAATATCTCAGCCCCATTAAAAAGTAAAGCTAATCATAAAATTTCTGTAAGGATATCATAAACTCTACATTAATTAATTATAACTGATCAATGACGAAGTGTAATTGAGGAAATCTACTGGTCAAACAAGTATCTGATAAAAGGTTTTCTGTTGAGTTAGGGCTTTGGAAGCTAACAGGTAGAAGGGTGGATTTGGTGAAATTCATTTTAGATCCATATTAACAATAATAAAAAAATTCAATAGTAATGAAAATGTACACTCTTCTCTCACCTCCCCAGATACCACCAACACCAATGTCCCAGGCAGTTCCTCCATCTTCCTAGAAACCTTTCCCCAGCAATTGGTACCACTACTACCTAGCAGAAGCCATAAACCATAAATTTAGATTTCTCTTTGCCCTTTCTATCTGCCTTTTGGTCTATTCTAGCAGAACAGCTCATTAATTCTGTATCCTAAACATCTTTAAAACCTATCCCTTCTCCTGTGCCCTTTTATACTTTCTCAGGCCATGGTCCTATTTCATCAGGAAGCCTTTTACCACCTCCTAATGGGTCCCTGCCTCTTGGGAAGTTCCACCCACAACTAGTCCCATCAATGCTATCAATGATTTTCTAACCTATAATTTAATTTTAAATTACTTTTAAATTTTAAATGACTCCAAGGAACCTCTAGATAAAGTACCTTTATAAATGGTCCCTATATTCTTCTCCAGCTCTTTCTTTTTGCACAGGCCCCAGGTATACTTCATTATAATGACTTTTCTGGAGTTGCCAAAGTATCCATGCTCTGTCACACTTTAAGCCTTTTGTGTAACTTAATTCTGACTAAAATGATTTCACCAGTATCTTCTAAGGTCAGTTTCTTCTTTTTCTTTCAGCTTTCAGCTGAGATGTTCATGATTCTGCGTAGCATGTCTTCTTCTCACCAATACTTAGTTGACTTTTCCTGTCAACTAAGTCTATCAGGGACTCAGCCTATCAGAGAACTGGGGGCTTTTAGAAAAGATGGCATCTCTTCTCTATGGTTCTTTTCCCAGGGCTGGGCATGAATATGTATTTATTTTCTTGAAGAAAATTTATTTTCTTAAAAAAAAGAAAATTTATTTTCTCAACTAAAATGAGTGAATAAAGACAATGATCTCAATTAAATAACAAATTTAAATCCTTTTCAGAATGTTCCTTAAGCCTGCTCAAGAGGCTCAGTGATATCAACGGGAACTTTCAGGATATAACACAGGTTCTTTAGTAAACACTGTGATTTCACTGGTGCAGTGAGAAAGACCTCTTAAAACAAGACCCAGACCTTATTACACCTATTAATAATTGGTTACACCTATTAACCATCTATGGAAACAATATGAAAGAGAAAAAAAGGAATCCCCCACTACTCCTCATTACCCTACAGAAATATCCACTACTACCTTCAAAACAAACAAACAAACAAACAAAAACGCCATCACTTACAAATATTTTTTTAACTTAACAGTCTAAGGATGATCTGTCAATTCTGGGATTTTGATAATAAAATAATAACTAAGATTTTAAGTATTAGAAGTGTCCTTCTGATCCAATTGAGGAGTGTATAATAAGTCATTCCTTTCCATCTTCATAATCTTTGACCTTTGAGAATATATGCAATCTGAACATCACAAAGAACTTGTCCTGCAGGAGTTAATTAAGCCTTGCAAAATCCATTAGAGATGAGCATTTTCTGGCCTCATGTCTTGGTTTCACTGCTGAGTCCTGAGTTTGTACTCTCTTGCTGTCAGACACTCAGAGGTGGGTCCTAGCTTACTTGAGAGAAACAAATGAAAATACTGTTGCCTGTATATATCCAGATTTTCTTGGTTAATTCAGGCTACTCTGGCTGACAAGTTTTGTTTCAGGTAATTCAATCAATAAGAATTTTGGGTGACTATAGCTGGTGGTCCATGACATGCACAATGAACATATACTTTTGACTACAGATAAGAGATAATAATGACTTAAGAAGTAATCCACATTACAGCCCACCAATTAGGATTCTTTTCTGTAGGTGACCCTGTACATGAGAATTAGGCATTTATTCCATGTTTCAAGAAAATAGCAAATAGTCACTCAAACCCTCAGAGTAATCCCTGAATCACTGAATAGATCCTGAAATCCCTCTATTATGGGAGGAAGGAGAGAGGCTCTTTATTCAGTGCAGATCACAGGCAGGAACTTGCTCGAGAGAACTCACTAACTCCACTTCCTACACTAATGCTCTTTCCCAAGAATAACTTTTGGTACAGAATGGGGCATGGTACGGAATGGGGTACGGAATGGAACATGAGGAGTATGGGGAATGTGAGAGACAGAGAGGGGAAAGGCTCACAAAAGTGTTCTTGGTAGCTGACACCTTTGCTACTGATCTCCTAATTGTGTTCCTTCAGGTCTTGGAATATGGATTCTAACTATCAGCCAACACACACTTACCTTGTCTATAGGACAACTAAGTCTACACAGTATTCAGTTTTGAGAAAGGTACAGAGAGGAGAGGAGAGGCATGAAAGGAACTGCATGATGCACATGCCCTCTATTCTGTGAGTTTTGCAATCTTTCTGAGTGCACAACACTCTAAGCAATAAGGCAGCACCAAAAGGCTAAACGGTATTTTATCTATTTCCCTATTCATTTATTTGACGCATGTTCATTGTTTTTTTTTGTTTTTTTCTTTCTTTTTTTCTTTCTTTCTTTTTTTTGTTTTGTTTTGTTTTGTTTTTGGTGTGAAGTAGCTTACTGGGACCTAATGCAGAAAATGCATGTAGAAGCAAATAAAACATGGTCTCTTTTATTTTTTAAAACTTTTAAAGTGTATTTATTTCTTTTGTGAGAGACAGTGAGAGAGAGGGCAGGCACAGGAGGGACAGAGAGAGGGGGACAGAGGATCTGAAGTGGACTCTGTGCTGACAGCAGTGATCCTGATGTGGGACTCAAACTCATGAACTGTGAGATCATGATCTGAGCCAAAGTCAGATGTTAAACTGACTGAACCACACAGGTGCCCCAAACATGGTCTCTTTTAAATGAGTGTCCAGTTTAGAAAGGAGGTTAACTGCGAGCATACATACCAAGGCAGGGATTTGGAGAGCTGTTGGTTAGGAAAGGAAGCCAGGAATAAGAAAGTGGCCTAACATATGTGGAGGATAAGCTTATAAATCTTGCCCTTTTCATGTTGATCCTTTGGGTTGGGGCACTTGTGGAGTGAGATTGGGAAGGGAGGCCACTATTTTCCAGAAAAGCAGTAGTATCTTTTTCTCCCTGCAGTGACACATGAAAGTTTTATGACTGTGGTTTTGATTCTTCCTTTTGATTGCTGAGTGGTAGGTGTTTTTGTTTCATTCATACATTCATTCCTTCAAGTATTGACTCTTTTCCATTATGTTTTCAGCATGGAAAGATCAAGGACTTTGGTACATGTGTCTGATATCCTTTGCCACTTAGCTATGAAAGTGTGAACAAATTAAACTCTCAGAGCCTTAGTTGATTACTCTGAAAATGACAAAGAAATTGTGTGTGTGGGTGTGTATGTATGTGTGTATGTGCACATGTTTTTAGGATTTGTGCAATACTATTACATTGTTTAAAACATAGTAATGTCCTTGGTACATAATTTGGGAAACAAAAATTGTAGGTATATCCTAATCTTGCCATCAAAGTCATTGTAATGTACTTGGGACAACAAGTTGATTACTTAAAAACACAGGGACTGAATGAAGGGCTGGAGAGTATCAGGGCTTATTATCAAGAGTGATGATTATAGATGATCAGTGCAATGTTATTATAAAGAGATAGGCCTCTGTCAAGGAAATGGCAAAAGGAAAGGCAAGGAAACCTCTATGACTCTGTACCCATTATTATAGACAGAATCTCAGAATGGGGCTTGGACTTGTTTTCACCGTGCATTCCCCGCCCCCCACCCCCACCCCCACACACACCTTTTTTGGTGCTTGACTTAGATTTCAGATAATTTTAAGCTAGTTCGGAAAAAGAAGCATTTCTTTTCCCACTCTGTATATGCAACCCCTTGACCCAACTCAGGTGGCCTGAGCCATGGAAAATGTGTATCAGGCTCTTAATAACAAGCACCACTAAATAAAGATGCTGTGTGGGGGAGAAAAAAAAAGACGAGTGTTAACAGATTTGAGACAAAAGCAGTCTCAGCACCTGTGGCTGCTGTAAAGCTCAAGACATAAACAGAATATTACAAATCATCATTATCTCTTTTTTCCCTGCCCTCCTCCTCTCTGTCTCTCTTTTTCCTTCCTCCTTTCACTTCTCTCTCTTGGCAGAAGTGTATTTAAAGTCTATGTAAATTTTAAAACCCCAAACCAGAAACATCTGTTATCAGATATGTTCCATACTGTTTGTGAACACCTTAAACAAAGACGAATATATAAACATATTAATTCATGAAACAAGTCCATTAATAGGAGTCATTTGCATATCAGAGCTATCCTTATATTTATAAAGGGGAGTCTATGAGATTTCCTATAATAGGAAGTTTCCCCAGCGCGTATAAAATGTGAGTAATTTCTATGTATCTTTTTAGGAAGACATCTGTTGTGTGAAACAAGACACACCTGCATACCCAATTTCAAATGCCAACGTAAAAAACACATATGAATTACTGATGAAAGAGAAAATATATTCTAGGCCACCATATTTCTGGTCTTTCATTCTTGTTATCAGAGGAATTTTTAATAAAATGCCTTACATCCAATATTACTTCACAAGTCACTTTCCTATTGTTTTAGCAAGCAGGATGCTTTTCCAGTTTTCAGTTCAGGAGTGAATGATTCAATGTGACTTGTACTCACCACAACTGTACATTATCATAAAACTATTATTCAAATGCTCTCAACAAAGATTCCTAATCTTCAGCAAATAGCATACACCTAAATGCCATTTTTTACCTCTTAAGGAATTAATCAAGATTTTGTAGGTGCCTAAAGATGCATAGGTAGAATGGTTTTTAAAATTTCCTTTTTAGTCAGAATTGCTGACTCCTCACTTTTAACTTACAAGAAAATTTGCAAACTGAACAGTAAGTGCATGCCTTAAAGTCTAAAGACTTATCTTGGATAATGAAATGGTTGCAGAAGAAAAAAGTAATTACTTCGTGCAGATAACTCCATTGGATAATCCTAGGTAGTTGATCTGGAGTTATGCTAAGATAGAAGAATTGGGCTCTGTTAGGGAAATTATAAAATGAACTTAAGAAGGAATAATAAGAGAGGCTATTTTGGAGTTTAAAAATAATGAGTTTGATCTGAACATAAAGTTTTGGATGTTAGAACTTGAATCTTTGAGGCATGGATCAAGTAAATTAAAATTTGCATATAATGGAGTAATCTTGGGTAAAGACAATGAAGGGATTAGATTTCTCTTTTGGGACAGGTAGCATAGCATCTGTGAATCCCCATGACGATGATTTCATTTTCCCTGATCTCAGGGTCTTCCCAGGTGATGCTTCTGGGTACCTGGAACACACTTCCGTGTCCTCTTAACATGCCCAGCTGACTCCTTTCCACTGTTTAAGTGGTTAGAATAACTGTATGCCTCCTCTCATCTCCAACCAGGGTTAGGTCAGAGGCCATATAATGGACCCTTTCTCAGCACTTTGGTCACTTAAAATTATGTAAGAACTTATTTGCCATTAATTCTACTATTTTAAATATCTGCTTTCACTGATGATGAGGGCTGTGCTTGTCATGTACATCGGCATAAACTCACCACCTAGCACACAGGGAGCCTTACAGAGACATGTGAAATTCTGCTCTTTGACCAAATGAAGGAAATCCATAGTTAGTTACACTTGTTTTGAAGACGGTATTTTTCTTTCTTTTTTTTTTTAAAGGTGCAAGTTCAGATTTTTTTTTTAATGTTTATTTAATTTTGAGAGAGATAGCATGAATGGCAAAGGGGCAGAGTGAGAGGGAGACACAGAATCCAAAGGAGCCTCTAGGCTCTGAGCTGTCAGCTCAGAGCCCAACACAGGTCCAAACCCACAAACCATGAGATTCATAACCTGAGCCAAGGTTGGACACTTAACTGACCAAGCCACCCAGGTGTCCTGAAGAGGGTATTTCTCAAGGTCAGTGATCTCGGCTTCTTACCACTCTTACTGGGAAGTGTTCTCCAGTAACAGCCATTTAGCCCCACAGAGAAAGCATATGCAAACAGTAAGTCCATAGCTGTTGTGGCTTTGGGGTTAAAAATAAAAACAGATAGATTCACATCAAAACTTCATTTCATCCACTGCTGAGTTGATCAAGTCAGGAGGCACTTCCCCTGGCCTCTGCTAATTTGGATGTAGGAGGTCATTCCACTTGAGCATCTCTCCCTTAGAAGGGCCACATGCAATAGACCCAGTGCCTGGAGACAACACTTGAGTACTTGTTCTGATGTGTAATTGCCCTTCCTTGGTCTTTGGCTTGTCTTTTGCTATGAAAGAAACTGCATTTTAAAGCTATACCAAGAGATAATGTTCCTCGATAACAGCGTAATCTGGGGATCACCTTCCCTTAATGATGTTGCCCAACTACTCTTAAAAAAAAGCCAGCAGCCCATGTGATAGAATTTCCTTGGTTGTTAGAATGCCTTTTCCTTAGCCATACTTTATTAAGCTTTAGTAAATGTAAAGAACCACAGTTCTTTTCTGATCTATCCTTCATTTAGATCTACTTTGAAAAAAAAAGGTTACTTTTCTTAAGATTTAACTTTTATTTCCTTATTAATCCATATGAGTATTCCCTTCTTTAGACTCCCCTAAGCTAACCTGCCAATCTCAGACTCTGTGAATGACTGTTCTAGAAAGCAAAAACAAATGCATGGGCTCATTTCGTGAATGATTCCAGAAGAATGCTATCCTTTACTTTTATTTCAAATACTATTTAAGTTTTGCAGCTTTGCATAGAGATCTATCTCTTCAAGGCTGTTTCTTTTTCTGAAGATGGTGAAATGATTATCTCAAAACTCTAGTGATCCCTTCTTAAAACATAGTGGAAGGACATTGTCAAGAAGAGTGCACTTGGCCAAATCTCATCACCAGGATTTCCTGCCATTCAGTACCAGGCTTATCTACCAGTCCATAATGCGCTACACTTGTTTCCATTCTCCAGCGAAGGGAAATAGTTGTTATACCGGGAAAAGAAAATTATTGACGTTTGTTGGTGAATTTCTGTCTCTTGGGGTGTTTAGGGTAATTTCTGAAGGTAGTCTGAGAATAACAAAAAAATTTTCTAATCTCTCTGTGTAGGGATTTGCTTTCTGCCATTTTATGAGCTGTATTCAGGATATATAGGAAATGCAGCCAATGACCTTTTGCCTGTATAATTTCAGGGATGAAAAAGACTTTGAGAAATCATTTCCTCATTTTTCTTCCATTCAGTATGCCTAATCCAGATAATATAATCAATCATGATCTGAAAAAAAAGTATAAAAAAGAAGGTGTGACCATTTCTAGTTAAACCTAGGTGTTCTCTTTTACTGTACACTTATATGACAATTTTAAGGTCATGTTTTCTATAACTGACCCTAATGCAACTAAACTAGACTGCCAAATTTTAGAATATGAGCTAATAATGTTTATTGTGATATTGAAGCCCCTAGAAAATGCTTAGGACGAGGACAAAGAATAAAATAAATATAAAGATTTATTTTATATAAAAAGTCATTATTTGTAGATGGCATGATCAACTACATAGTAAACTCAAAAGGACCCTGAAACAATCATTAGAGCTGATAAGACAGTTCAGCAATCTTCCTGGCTAAAACATAAAAACATGAGAGCCAAAGCCTTTTTAAAAAACAGTACGAAAAAAAAACTAAAAAAAAGAAAACCTTTATAGAAGGCTGTTTTATAGAAGGACCATCTTAAATTAATTAAAGAAGATAAAATCTAAATAAATTATGAGATATATGTGTTATGGGTAGAAAATTTAATCTTGTACAATGTTATCCTTACTATCCTGAATTAATTCTATAAGTTCTATGGAACTTTAATCAAGTTGCCACCAAGATTTGAGAGGAATATTGCAAGAAGATTCTAAGATGTACATGAAATAATAAATCTTATCAAATAGCTAATTTTGAGGGGAAAACAGTTATCCCTCAATTTTTTAGGACCTATAATATACTATGATATAGGCTATAGAATAGAATAATATTGACACAGGATGACATAGATCAATTCAACACATTAAAAAATCAGAGAGAGATTTACATCAATGTAGGAACCGATTGTACAAGATGGCATCACACAGGAGTGGGGAAATAATGACTTATTTAATATATTGCTGTTTGAAAAAAAATAGTGCTGAAAAAATGGATTAGTGTATAATAAAAATTTGCAATATAATAAAACTCTTTTGGAACCCAAAAAGGGAAAATTCCTATTTTTCTGTCTACTCACATAATGTTCTACTTCTCTTCTAACACTTCTTAGAACACTTTTGATACCTCTGGTCACCAAATGTGTCAGGATTTTCCCCCATCAAGCAATTTGCATACACCAGCTGAGTGTCTCACAACATAACTCAATTCTGCTACTATCTTCCTGGACATGTAAGACTGTCCCTCTATCTCCCTCCGATGCCAATCTTAAGTCTGGGTTTGTTGCCTGTGCTTCTGACCGACTGGTTGGCTGTAAATTAGAGGGTCCCACAACCCCCTCCTCTAGCCATTTGCTGGAACAGCTCACAGAACTCAGGAAAAACAGTTTCCTTACTATTTTATGGGTTCATTATAAAAAAGATATAACTTAGGAACAGTCAAATGGAAGACATTCATGGGGCAAGATATGTGGGAAGGGACACAGAGCTTTCATGCCCTCCCCAGAGGCAATATCCTCTCAGACCTACAAGTGTTCACCAACCCAGAAGCTCCCCAACCCTGTCCTTTGGGATTTTTATGAAGGCTTCATTACCTATGCATAGTTGACTAAATCATTGGCCTTTAGTGATTAACTCACTTTTCTCTCCCCAACCCAGAGATGGAGGGTTGTGGCTGAAAGTTCCAAACACTTAATTACATGATTGGTTGATTGGTTCCCCTGGTGACTAGACCCTCATTCTTAGGGACTTTTCAAAAATCAACTCTTTACCATAAACACAGGTGTGACTGAAAAGGACTTGTTATGAATAACAATAGAAACTTTTTATCACCCTTGTCACTAAGGAAATTCCAAGAGTTTTCAGACTTTTGCTAGGAACAAAGATGAAGACAAAATATATAGATATTAAAAAATATCTATTACAAAACCATATAGAAAAACATATACAAATAAAATTAAACTAAATGAGAAAGAAAACACTATGAGGCTAATAAAAATATAGGAGAATATTTCTGGGTCTTTGGGTGAGACAAAAATTTAAAAGATCTAAAAAAACAATTTTAAAAATGTCATATATACATCAAAAAGAAATTAATGAACAGTACTAGAGAAAAATTAAAAGAAGTATGACATCTACGTGTTGATCCTTGCAGAGTGTAAAACTGGCAAAGTATTATTATATAGAAAATGAAAGAATAACAGTAAATAAGCAAGAAAAAGTCAAAGTCTCCAGTGGAAAAAACAGAACAAAGAATATGGAAAAGCGATTCTCTATGAGAATGGAGAAAAGTCCAAAACTAAAAAGACAATGAGATAATGTGCATCCCCTTAGTAACCAGAGTAATGCAAATTACGACAAGGAGACCTTACTTCATGTACTTCCAAATAGTAAAAATCAAAAGCTTTCTAATATTAAGGACATAAGATTGTGTGGAACTTCCATACACTGTGGTAAGAGTATACACTGGTATAATCATGCTGACAGTTTGTTAAAAGTCAGTCTGCATATACAGTGGTGGTGGGATGGGGGTAGAGCCCAACAAGACTGCAGAGAAAGTCTAAAATCCATAGCAAGGTATTTTGAAAGAAGTGGTTGGAAGCATGACTCTTGATATGTAAAATGTGTAATATGCATGCCACAGAATAATATATCAGTCTCGAGGAGTATCCCAAGGAACCTAAACCAACATGGATAGCTCCCAAGAACACAGAAGTTAAAAAAATTTTTTAATAGTTTATTTATTTTTGAGACGAAGAGAGACAGCATGAGCAGGGGAGGGGCAGAGAGAGAGGGAGACACAAATCTGAAACAGGCTCCAGGCTCTGAGCTGCCAGCACAGAACCTGATTCTGGGCTGGAACCCACAAACTGCGAGATCATGACCTAAGTCGAAGTTGGACGCTTAACCGACTGACCACGCAGGCTCCCCGAGAAGTTAATTTTAAAAAAGGAAAAACACCAGCATGAGAGCCGTACTACAATACCATTTTGTATTTTAAAAAGCCACACTATTTTATATATATTTAAAACATTTTCATTTTAAAATAATGCAAATATATAGAAAAACATAATATCAACTTATGCATCCCCATCATAAAAGTTGACATTTTTACAAAAATTCCCTCAGATTAAAGTTAAGAAATCACAGATTCACATTTTTAAGGAAATATCTATATCTAAATAAACATATGGAGGGCAGACACTAAATACATGTTTATGAAAGGATATCCTAAGTAATTGCAGGGTGGAAGAGATTTGGTGATAGGACATGAAAGGTAAAAAATAATAAAAACAAAAGCAGTGATCTTACTTGGACTGGTAATTACTGTATGCTATTAACTAATGGGTATAAACAGCTAAATTCTCTGTGTCTGCTGTCCAGAAAGATGAACAAAAAAAAAAAGAACTGTGTGTATGTGTTTGTGTATGTGTGTGTGTGCAAGCATGCATGTGTTTACTTCACTTGAGGCCATTTCCATGGCTATGTAAACTTTTTCAGAAGCTTCCCAAAGTTTTCTCTTCCTACCAGTGAAGCTTGGAATTGAACCCTTCACTTGATATCTGAAAAAGTGTGGCCTGAAACTTACCTCCTTCCTACCAACTTATCATTCTGATTAAAATCTTGCCTGCCTTTCTAAGGTTGGCCCTGAAAAGTTATCTCAACACTACAGTTACAAGCAACATTTTTGACCTGGATCTTTTCCATTCCTGATTTCATCTTCTTGGCCTTTCTTGTTCATCTGCAACACAGGTATAGACACCTTTACCTTTCTTATCATCATTTTTGTTCCTCTTTGCTATGTAAGCTCTAACCCTGCTTTTCTATAACTCAGGATTATATTGCCCATAAGACTAAAGGGCCTCTCAGTATTTCAAAGAGCCTATCATTTACTCACAATGGAAGTGTGAGTTCCTGGCTGTATCTTGTCTCCATGTCACTGTGCCTTCCACAGACACACAGAGCCATGCTTTCTAAACAATCAGAGACCTCCCCTCTCACAAGGCCAGATCAGCATGAACAAGGTGGAGGAGGACATTGCCTGTGTTACAACAGTTGGCTCCAGGAAGGGAATGAAGTTTGAGCTGGTAGAAGAAGACATGCATGCTTGTCACAACATTCCCACACAGAAAAGGAGAGAGCATTCTATTGAGATTTCCAGAAAAGAAATTAGTGAGTTAAGGAAAATTAATACTTTTAAGGCTTTTTAAAATAAATACTGACAGATGTCTTTCCAGCAGGGTTTTTAAGTAAATTATGTTCACATTTATGTTACTAAAAATGTGCCTCTTTCACCTTCTACCAACTGGCATTGCTATGTGTATATTAAATTTAAAAACCATTGCTAAATTTTTGGAATTAAAAAACACATACCATTATACCATTGGTTTATTTATTTATTTGGCTACTCTGAGGGTAAACATTTCTCTTTCAATGTGTTTGTTAACGTTTTAACAAAATGTTCTAATTCCATTTTAAGGAATTATCCTTTTTATATCCATTGCTCATTTATTTACTGGAGTCTTTATATACTTATTTTTTCTTTTTAGAATTTATCTCTTTGTTTAATCTAGAGTATGTTTTGAGGTACAATCTAAGAGTAGAATCTATATTTTTAAAAATAAAATTTTTATTACCCCAGCTCTATTTATTATTCTTATCCTTCTATACTTACTGGCGATGACTCATTTATTACATATAAACTTATCTTATATATTTTTGGATTGGCTTATTACTTGCATAAAACAGTATTCTTTTGCTGAGAGGCAGAACACTCCATTTTTGATGGGTCTGTTTAAAGCTAATAATGGAAAATATAATCATATCTGAAAATGTTATGAAACTGGTCTTTAATTTTCAAAAATGTGCTCTATTTCTGTCTTCCTACTTTTTCATGCACAGTAAGTAATTGAAGAAATATTCTACTTATTGATTTAAAACTTGGCAGAAAACTTTAATATATTTCAGAAGAAAGTGAAGCAAAATAAATAAGTTATGACCACCCTTGTAGTGTGTTAAAGCAAGGAGTGTATTAATCAAATTCAAAAATAAGTATACATTTTTAGTGTTGATTAACAGTGTTGGTCTTTCTGGATGAGGATACTTCATAATTATGTCCTTTCCTTCCTTCCTTCCTTCCTCCCTCCCTCCCTCCCTCCCTCCCTCCCTTCCTTCCTTCCTTCCTTCCTTCCTTCCTTCCTTCCTTCCTTCCTTCCTTCTGTAACGTAATAAGTATGATTCCTTCAGGTTTGTGATGGTTATAAAATAAGGAACAGCTAGTATATTCTCTTTCTTTGTGTTCTCTATCTTTTGTTGTTGTTCTTGTTGATTTGGTTACTGATGGGCCTTTCATTAAATAGATACCTAAAAATAAATACAGACTGACTGAATGTAAAGAAACATGTTCAAAAATGGAAAAAAAGACCTTGGGAAGCAAAGTGACCATCGCAAAATGCATGAACAGATTGCCGGTGAATACTGACCTAAGAACTACAACCAGTAATCTTTAATGAGCAATGCAAAACTGGGGAGATGGCTCAGAACTGGGAATGGGCAAATGACATTCATGTTCAATATAGGGAGAAGGTGGAATAGGAAACTGCCAAACATGAGCTTTATGCCAACTTAGAGCAATATTATAAAACTATAAAACAATGGCCCTCTGAGCCCCTTAAAAACTTATATATATATATTTATATAATATCTTTAGGAGCCAAAATGGGCTTATTAAGTAGTAATGTCCAAAAATAGAGTCTTTTTTATTTAACATAACAGTGATAAGGCTGGCATTGCCAGAAAATGCAACAGACACAACTCAAGTATTTAAATTAATATCCCTGTGAATAAAATGAAGATATGTAGGATGAATACCAGGGAAATAAAAAGAAGTATTAGCTGGTAGAAGCTCTCTTTGAAAAGAGTTTGGAAATTCTGAATCTGAAGAGATTGCTGAGGGCCACCAGGATGTTGTCCAATATATTTTCCGCTTTAGCATTTATATCAGTAACTTGAATGCCAATTGTAACTTGAAAGATAATAGACTTTTTAAATTGTTGGGTAACATTGTGTCTATTGTCAGATGTGTTAATTATCTAAATATTTACAGAAAAAAGATCTAAACAGACTGGAGAGAACCAAATGTAAAGATGTGAAATTATTAAGGGATAAATGTACAAATCCAAATTTAGATCTAAAAAAAAATAATTACATGAGTGCAGGATGGGAGAGACAATATATTAGTTGTCTATTACTGTGTTACAAATTAGCCTAACACGAGTAGCTGAAAATATGGCAATTTATTTTCCTCCATCGTTTCTGAGACTAGAAAGCCAGCAGAGGCTTCGATGATTCTGGTTTAGGGTCTTTCATGAGGTTATATTCAAGGCTTACTTGGGGCAAGAGGTTTTACTTCTAAGATGAATCATTCATTTGGCTGCTGGTAGAGGGACCTCAACAATTTGAGTCTCTCCCTGTGGGTGTATATCCTTGGGAGAACATTGCTTCCTCCAGTGCAAAGGAATAAATAGAGAGCAAGGCAGACATCAAAACTATATTTTATAACCTAGTGTCACCACTTGTGTTAATACTGTTCTAGGCACATAGACCAGCCTTGGTACAGTGTGGTGGGGGACTACAAGAAGTCTTGAATGCCAGAAGGCAAGGATCACTGGGGCCATCTTGGAGGATGGCCGTCATGTAAGACTTGCTGCAGTTCTATGAAAATTACTTGGGGAATTTTGTTTGTTTGTTTGTTTGTTTAAAACAATGTAAGTCATTGGTATGATGTAGTTATGTAGCTACCAAAAAAGTTCATGTGATATTAGGTGTTATCATGTACATATACGAGCTCACATATATACGCTAAGTTATCTCTATCAGTCAAAACATACCTGTGAATATTTTTCTCACTTTAGAGCTCCATATTTTATGAAAAATAGATATAAATTAGAATATATTCAGTAGAAAAGTGAGAGAAATTTGAATGTACAAAATATGAAATGGAAGAAAGTCTGGATATTCTTAGCCTGCATAAAAGAACCTATACAAGGAATTTGAAGGCAATAATCAAAGAGCTGATGGGGAGAAGGGATTAAGTTTGTTTTGTGTGTTTATAAGGGGTGGGAATATTTGTTAATAGGTAGAATACTTCAGGAAAACAAATATCAGATGATTAGGGAAAAACTTGTGTTATAAAAATCTGTGTAAAAATTAAGAACTACTAAATTTATTATCACTATTTCTACTCAAGAATAAATAGGAATAACACTTGCTTAAAAATACCAGTAAGTATGTTTGAGGGGGGTTAAGCACTGAATGAATTATTCATTCCATTCCTTATTCTTTCAGAAGAGAATAAATGAGCACCCACTCTAGGCCTAGGTTATTTTTAAGGCCTAGATTGAGAGATTGGTGAATGAGCAGGCAAGATCTTTCTCTTACTAGGTTTCTGTCAGATTGTGCAAGATGTCAATAAACAAGAAAACAAATAAATATAGGTTTATTTCACTGACATAAAACAAGCTCTGGTATAGAGTGTGAAGAGGTATTTGTGGACAGGTGTATGAGATAGAGTGGTCAGGGAAGCTCTTTCTTTAATCCAAGGATCTGAATGGCAGAAGAATCTAGTTCTGTGAGCATATGGGGGAAAAAAGCTCTGCCAGAGGGAACCATAAACCAAATTCCCATTGACTCAGCTAAGTGTAGCATATTTTATCTGCAGGAAAGTAACCCCTCTGACTAGACCATCACTGCTGATAGGGAAGGTTGGAGAATACCAAGTAAAAGAGGTAATAACATCAGCTTCAAAGCACATGGCTTGTAAATAATAGTAATGAAGTTAGACATTACTTTGGTATGTTCAAGAAAATATACAGGTTTTAAGCAGAAGCTGGGAATATAGTCTGGTTTACAATTTATAAAACCATTTTGTTTGCTTTGTGGATAAAATGGTCGAACTAAGGGCAACCTTTAGGTGTAAATAGGAACAGGAATCAAAGGGTATTGTTCTAGTTTGTGAGAGAAGAGAAGCTGCCAAATTATTTATCGACACATTCTCTTGGCCAGATATAGTCTGATTCCTAGACATCCAGAGGCAAAAAATAAAATTTGTGCTTTCAAAAAACACACTGACTATTGAGGAGGTTATGTATGCACAGCCATGATACAGCTCTAGAAGTTGATGTGAGATAGATACAGTGTTGTCAGAGCAGGAACAGAGATTGAGTGAATGACAGGGTACCAAACAAGATGCATGGGCTTGAAAACTGCACATATAACCTTTTATTTCATTTTTTAAAAATATTTTATGTTTATTTAATTTTTGAGAGGGAGGGAGGGAGAAAGAGAGAGCAAGCGAGTAAGTGAGCTGGGGAGGGATAGAGACAAAGGGAGAGAGAAATCCCAAGCTGACTCCACGCTGTCAGCACAGAGCCCAATGTAGGACTTGAACTCACAAACTGTGAGATCATGACCTGAGCCAAAACCAAGAGTCAAACACAACCAACTGAACCACCCATGTGCCCCTATACAGATAACCTTTGAGATCCTTCCCAAATATGGGATTCTATGATTCTACTGAAACTCTAAAAAGGCTATTTTTCAGCTGGTTCTGACTATGAGAGATAGGGTTATGGGATCTATGTTCTGCATGGCCATGAAGAATGGGGAATTTGATATATTGTTGGATAATTGAAGAGCAATGATTCTGTTTCTCCTCACCCATGGGCCCTGATAGTCTGGCCCTAAAGAGAGAGTCCACTGTAAGACAACATAGAGACAGGAACATGAGACAGTATCTTTTTCAGGAGCAAAATCTGAGGCCAGCACTGCTGACTCTTTACTGATCTAATCCCCTAAACTTCTTTGAGTTTATTTTTTCTTGCCTAAAAACAAATACAAATCTCTAAGAATTGAATACTGGTTCTATCCAAGTCACAAAGGTGTTGGGATGATTAAGTTGTCATTATTGAAGAAAGGCTTGGAAACCTATCTGAAATCTATGGAAAAGCAAATAGCTATCTAAGAGAATAGAATAATGAATGACTACCTGAGAGCCCTTGTTTTTATTTAATGCTTGGTTAGAATAGGCCAGAGTTCTAGCTAGACATCACACTGGGTTGGTCACATACAAAGAGGAAATGACCTCTCATTAGGGTGTTTTTTTTTTTTTTTTCAGTGCCCTCTGACCAGCACAAGTCTCCCTGAGGGAGTGGAAAGGATAAATGGAGCATGAAGACAGAGTTAGTCTTCCTAGTATAGATCACTAGCATTTCCTATTTGCAAAGAGCTTGAAATCATTTATGTTAATTTCATGCCCATGCCTGTGAAGGGAGGGCCTGCTAGCCTCATTTCATAGAGAAGAAACCCAAAGATGCTAAAATTTAGTAACTTATACTTAGTTTCACAGTGAATAACCACAAAGCTGGAGAAAGGACTCTTAGGTCAGTCTGTGGTTATACCACCTGGGACTCAAAGGCATCTGAGAAAGTGGTCTCAATAATCTCTTTGAACTGCTTGTGAGTGCTTTTAACAATGTAAGGCTTTCTAGCCATTGAACAGATTCTAATATGAATGAATCTATTTTTTTTTCTTCTTGGGGTTGCTTCCCTCCATTCTTTTATTCAGGGAAGGTTTCTTGGAAGAAGCTCTACCACAATCTATGAGTTTAGTGAAAAAGAAAATGGAGTTAAGGTAGATAAATAGCAGAAGAGAAGGGAGGGTGGCAAAAGTTGTTTCACTTCATCTTTAGGACAATAGAATGCAGGTTGTGTTAATGACACTAGAGCCTTCTCTCTAACTGCATTATCTTCTGATTCCCAGGACCCAAAATGTGAGTGGAAAAATTAGGTTGCCCAGTCAGGTGGCTAGAGTCACCTGTGCTGTGCCATACTTACTGTGAGGAAAGCTCAAACCATATGAAAGAAGACATTTGGGAAAGGGAAGTCCCAATGGTTGGAACTTTTCTGAGCCTCCTGGAATTATTCCTTTTGCTAAGCAGAACAGGGTCTCAGAAAGTTTTTCCAAGCGCTTTTTTAGATTTTATCAAAAGCTTCAAATTATACCTGAAACACTAGAAGGGCCAAAATTATCTAAAGAGAGGCTCCTATTATAAACATCAATTCTTTTATTATTCCTTAATTCTGCTTTGCTTAAAGCACTTGCTTTAAGAATGGGAATATTTTCTTTTTTTTTTAAATACAGTTTATTGTCAAGTTGGTTTCCATATAATACCCAGTGCTCATCCCAACAAGTGCCCTCCTCCATCCCTATCACCCATTTTAAGAATGGGAATGTTTTCTAAATGTGAACAGAAAACTATGTAGAGATAATGTCATCTTAAAGCTAGGCACACAGTATGTGGGCAAATCAGCTATGGGACAATGAGACGATGTAGATATGAGTTAACATAACAGCCTGGGACTGCTTGTCCTTAGAAAGTCTTGTTTACAAGGTTCATCTTTGAGTAGTGACTGGAAATTTGGCCAGTAAATATACCTACACTGACATAAAACTTTCTCTAAGCCATCACAGTGGCTCACTGTGATGAAACAATATAAACAACCAGGTTATTTCTGGGAGCTCAGAATTTTGGTACATCCTAGGCAAGAAGGTGCCTATGTGATCAGCCTCCAATAAACATCTTGGACATTCACTCTTTAAAATGTATGCCTGGTAGAAACACTTCTCATGTGTTGCCTTGCCAAACACACTGCTGGGATAGTTTGTTAAGTCTTGTGTGGCCCTGTGGGGAGACAAACCTTAGAAGCTAGTGGTTGGTTTCCTCCAGACTTCACTCTTTGCATGCTTTACCCTTTTTTGCATTTGGTTTGTGTCCTTTCACTTGTTATCAATCTTAACCAGGCCTATAACTATAGGAGAATCCTGTGACTACTTCTAGCAACTCATAAAGCTAGCAAAACTGGGGTGGTCTTAAAGATCTCTAATACAGAACTCCTCTCTGAATTTCTAAAGACAAGGCCACTTAGTTTCTTAAGATTACTTTCCTTCTGATGTCCACATTTTAGTTTAAATTAGATAAATTTAAAAGAAATACTAGGCCTGCAAAAAATCAGTGCATTTAGACATTTCTAGACTCAAATTTCTAGACTCTTCTGTGTTTTTCTCCTTCAATTTTCCAACCTCAACAGCAGCATGCATTTTTGTCTTTCATGATAATCTTCTATAGAAGTGACAGATGTTGCAAAATCACATGAAAGTACATACAGACACAGAGAGAGGGACAAATAGAAAGCAATTCTCATATTCTTATAGCATTTTCAGCTCAGTTGGGAGCAAAACACTGTAAAGTCTTACAAGAATGCCTGCTATCCTGAGATATGAGGCCAGATTGGTTGATTAGAGAGGTTCGAATCTCAGGGTGCTGAGAACAGGCTTCTATACCTTTCCCCATTTTCATTGGTTTGAAAAAAAAATGAATGTGAATTATAGAGGTTTGGATCTGATTATGGGGTCAGGAAAGCCTTCACAAAAATGAGATGCTTGAGTCAGTCTTAAAGACACACAAAGGACATGCACATTTGTAAAGCTCTTAAAAACCCAGGGTTTTGTTCCTGGAAAATATCATGGGTCCTAGCTCTGCAAAGGAGGGCCATGAATTTCGAGATCTTAGGCCAGGAGTTGTTTGTCCTCTTTCCAGTTCTAAACTTTCAAGCACCCACTGTCATTTGTAGTGTTGTCTTTGTGCTAGAGAAAATGAAGTGAATTTAATGGCATTCTCTGTGTGAGCAGAGGAAAGGGGTGCCCATGCATATAGTGGGGGTGTTGGAGTAAGATATTAAGAGCAAATAACTTCTTGAAAGCAGTGACTTTATGGAAGAAAGGGTATGCTGCCTCTTTGTTCTCATACAGAAACAGAGAGCCTTCACTCTATTTCAGAGTAGTCCTGCGTGTCTAGTGTCAGTGCATCCAGGACCATGATACTTAGAGCAGATTCTACCCACAAAGAAACAAATTGCCCTTGCAACCATTTGCTACCACTGAATGAGGCTTACTATCCTATGCAATTCCATCTAGTTACAAAAAGTAAAATAACTGGCTTTTTTTTTTTTTAAAGAAATGAGAATATTTGTCCAAAAGGGATCCTCTGTGATCTGTTTAGAAATCTTATCAACTGTTCTGACAGTCATGTGAAATGATATCTCTGGGTGCGCCACTGCATCAACAATAGGAATTTTTTTTTTCTATTAGTGCCTGTAATGAGCAGCTTTCTCCGGAAACTAAAAGAGTATATTAAACTCCATACCACCCTGGAATTTTAAAAAGCTAAATATGACTTCATTTCTACTAAAAGTCTTTAATTTTCACTGGTGATAAAAATGGAATCAATAGATTTTAGTACAAAAATAAATAAATAAAAGCAAAACAGAAAAAATGTTCTCTTTCCAGCCATTATAATTCCCACCCAGGGCATAATGATGTTGAACTCCGCTAGGTAATCACAAATATTAAATCTGTTTGCATAGTTTCTTTTAAGATTTAAGTTTCTGTTTATTTAAAAATAGTTCTTGTCTGATTATTTGCATCAAATATGGAGACTAGATACGTAATGCCCCAATATAGTTTTCTAACATTTCATCAATTTACTTAGGTTATCTTTAATGCCTCATTACAAATCTCATCAAGGCTAATTTATTGCGTGTCTTAATGGCTTTATTTTTGTAAATATGATGGATTGCAAAAGCATTTGTGTATTTCAGTTATTTCTAGTTTTCCTTAATATGTTACCCTCACAATTTACATCTTTGTGGTAACTTGCACATGGAGGTATCCTCCCTCCTATGCAAATGTTGATAAGGAAATAAATGGGTCCTGGTGGAAGGACTAAGGTAGATCTTCTTCATATTTTTCACCTGTCTTTCTCTTCCTTCTCTCTTCCTGCATCTGACTTAAGCATCCACACGTGGATGTCTCTTAGACATAATATACACCTCAGCCTTGGGAATATGTTGGGAAATCAAGCAAACCTACTCATTAAGTGGGAAGTTTTAGCTTATGAACTCATTTATCATTGATAAGTCATCCAAATAAGCCTTTCATGGAAGAGTCTGCTTTTAGTCAGGTTTAGACTTGTAAGTCAATTCTGCCCCACCAAGCTTCTCCTACTTTAATCTCCAAATCAAAACTGTGCCATGGAGGTTTGCCTTTGAGGACATGGGAAGCTACCCATTGAGTAAGGAAGAGTGATCTGGTTTATTTCCCTGGTCCCTCTGAGAAAAGACCTGAGGACATGGCAATATTGCATGGAAGAGTATTTTGTGCATCTGGAATATTAGCTAAAGAAGCAAGTGTGCTGAACAAAATAACTTTCTGGAAACTGCTATCTTGTTTTGACAAATGTTGTATAGTAGAACTAAAAAAAATCTAAGTCCCAAATAAATCCAATTGTCATTGACTTTGGGAGTGCTAGTTTTGGAAAGAGATGACATTTATGATACCTTCACTACCTTCACTAAACATTATGAAAACCTTTAAGCTTCAGATCCAAACTATGACCTTCGAGCAATGTCCTACTTCCTTAATAGTATGTTAAATGTCAGTTGAATCATTCTGATGGTGAATCTTTGGAAAAGTCTATCATCATAATCAAATAGTCAAGTAATCTTAGCCAAGTGAAAAAAAGGGATGGTAAAGAACAAGAAGTGAAGGGTAAAGGGAGGTAGTAAAGTCAGGAAAGAGAGCACACTAAGCAATGAGGGTAGAAGTTAATTGCTAAGAATCCCACATATTTGCATGTCTTTGTGCAGAAGGCTGGAGCATCTTGAATGTAGAGTGTGAACAAGTAAAATAAGACCATTGAAATAATCACATATTCAAAATAACACCTTGGAGGGGGCCTGGGTGGCTCCATCAGTTGAATGTCCAACTCTTGACTTTGGCTCAGGTCATGGTCTCCTGGTTTGTGAGTTGAAGCCCCACATCAGGTCTGTGCTGATATCATGGAGCCTGATACTTAGGATTCTGTCTCTTCCTCTCTCTCTCTCTCTGCACTCCTCCTCTATTCTCTCTTTCTCTCTCTAAATAGATAAATAAATAAATAAACTTTAGCCAAAAAATGTAACAAACAAATAACCAAAATAATACCTTGTGAAAGTCATGCAATTATTAGCTGCAGTGCCACCAAATACCTCTATCTTTGCAGAGGTTATGAAATCACTTCAAATTGAATCCTAAAGGTGAAACTTATGTCTAAATAGTCATCAGACATTTGATAAACATTTCTCCCACTTTTGTGAGAGAGGCTATTGAGATAAAGATGAACAAAGTCAGATCCCCTTCCTTAAAAAGTTTAGAGGTTAGTTGGGAAACTGACAGGGAACAGTCCAGAGGCAATCCAGTCTGACATCCTATGAGAGAAAGATAGGAACACAAGCAGGAAAGAAACTAGCTGAGAAGGGTTTCTGTAGATATTCTTGGAGATGCAGATGACTAATTATGAGGAACCTTGTATGCCTTCTTACAGGTTAAGAATATCATCAAAATAGCAATGGGTAGTGTTTAAGAGAAAATATTTTTAGGGGCACCTGGGAGGCTGAGTTAAGTGTCTGACTTCGGCTCAGGTCATGATCTCATGGTTTGTGAGTTCCAGCCCTGCATTGGGCTCTGTGCTGACAGCTCAGAGCCTGGAGCCTGCTTTGGAACCTGTGTCTTCCTCTCTCTGCCCCTCCCTCACTCACTCCCTATCTCTCAAAAATAAATAAACATTTCAAAATTTTAAAAATTAAAAAAAAATTAACACCTGTTAAATGGTAAGAAAGACTTTATTCAAGAAGAACTACTGCAATAGGGTTTTTGAAGTGGGAAGAGATTTATAGGCAAGCAACAGTGTAGGAGTCAGTGGATAGAAAATTACTAAAGGGAAATATCAAGGCTAGGCAGATTCTTGCTAGACCCACTCAACAGGATTCTTGTTGAAGACAGACCAGGGCGATGAGATACCGAAGTGGGTGGTGCAGAGTTAATTCATGTATCTAGGATGAAGGGTTCTCTTTAAACTGACCCAGGAGGATTCTTGCTAAAACTGGACTAAGTTGACCAAGGACAATTGTGGGTTGTGGGTCAGGGCTGTGGGTCTAACAGAAAGAAGCCATTTTTTCCTAGTAATTTATTACATTATTCAGTGTTGTAAAATTAGACTCCAATTTGGAATACTTTTGCCTTTTGTGCCTTTTCTGAAGTTTTGCCTTTTGAAAATTCTGTGTGTGTGTGTATGTACACTTCTTTATTTCATAACTGGAAGTTTGTACCTTTTAATCCCCTACAACTATTTCATCCATACTGCCAACTTCTCTTTTCTGGCAACCACCAGTTTGTTCTCTGTATTTATGAATTTGTTTCTGTTTCTTGTTTGTTTTTTCATCTGTTTTGTTTCTCAATATTCTACATACAAGCGAAATCATTTTGTCTTTGTCTTTTTCCATTAGACTTATGTCACTTTTAACATAATGCCATCTAGGTCCATCTGTGTTTTTGCAAATGGCAAGATGTCATTCTTTTTTTATGGCTGAGGAGTATTCCCTTGTGTCTGTCTATCTTATCTATCCACTACATATTCTTTATCTATTCATCTATTGAGGGACAATTCTGCTGGAATCCAGCTCCAGCCAGTCCAGGGGTCCCTGAAGGATGGATGGTGTTGGCAAGAGAGGGACAAGAGAGTCACGAGATTCTTTCTGGTCACCGGGCAGGCATCTCTGCACTGAGACTTAGCTTTATCTATGGTTAAGTGTATGGGGAACAGCACAGAAGTGGTATTTGCCGTAGAAAATGATTTTTGATGACAAATTTCTTTGATATGTAAAAATTTCCAAGAACATAGATTTGTAGATGACTCATGCATAACCTTTATCAATAGTGATTGATGTAG
This sequence comes from Hyaena hyaena, assembly GCF_003009895.1. Classification (NCBI taxonomy): domain Eukaryota; kingdom Metazoa; phylum Chordata; class Mammalia; order Carnivora; family Hyaenidae; genus Hyaena; species Hyaena hyaena. Next base: position 65,386 of record NW_024081707.1, read on the forward strand.
GTGATTAGATGCTTATCATGGGGGAAAGAAGGTATCTTTAGCATTCAAATACAAGACAATGTTTTTAGCATAGCAAAGGCAAAGTTAGTTCTTTGTGAGCAGGGGTCAATAGCCTGTTTGCTTAAGGAGAAGTATAAGAAAAACAGGATTTTTAGGAATTACAATGTTTGCTCCCAATAATCACAAAAGAAGAAGTTCCTACAATAAGTTCCTACACAAGGTGCAAGCAGGATATCAAGGTTAGAACAAGTCACTCTGAATAACAATCAACAAGGTGCTTGGAGGTCACTGCTCAAGAAGAAACAATTGAGTGGGGATAGATATTGGTCATCATCTGACAGCAAGAGACTGTGCAAACTTGCCTTAATCTCACAAGGAGTTTTCTCGACTGGTGCGTTCAGAATGGCTCCCAACACAATTAGGCTGCTTCCATATCTTGGCTATTGCTGCAGTAAACACGGGGGTGAATATCTTTTCAAATTCATGGGGTTTTCCCCCTTTGGGTAAAAGCCCAGTAGTGAACTTGATGCATCATGTGGTATTTCTGTTTTCATTTTTTTAAGAACCCCAAACTGTTTTCCATAAGAGCTGCAACAGTGCACATTCCCAGTAACAGTGCATGAGAGTTCCTTTTTCTGAACATCCTCATCAACACGTGTTATTTCTTGTCAGAAGAAGCCATTTCAAGTTGATCAAGGATAGAGTTTTTCTCAGTATCCACCAATAATTTTTGATAGTGGTACAGAAATTAAATTGGAAAAGACAAAGACTGGAAGTTGAGAGATCAGTTAGGAGCCTAAGAGGCAGAACAGAAGAGTTTTTTCCCAGGAAATAATGGGATTAGAACCCAGACCATGTCAAGAATAGTAGCTATAAGAAAGAAAAAAAAACATTGTAAACAAGGATAAAGAAATATTGAGGTTAAATGAATAAAGCATTAATTTCTATATATTTTGCCAATTACATAGTGCCTGGCATAAAGTAGGTAGATGGTCTGAAAATATTTATTAAATGTAAGAACAAATAAGGCATGTAATAAATCTGTTAGTGTTAATATTGTGTTTGTAATTCTTACCTGGCCATCCCCAAATTAGTCATCATATGTGGGATGGCATCATAATTACCCAACTTCCTAACTCTGATTCTAACTCATTAATCAACCCAGGCCTAGTCATGACAGTATCTGAGAATATTTTTATTGAATATCCCAAGTATTTGATCATAGAAAATACTTTGTTTTTAATTTCTTGGATCAAAAGAAAATATTTTTCATTTACAAGAATGTGATCAGGGGACCCTCGGTTGCTCAGTCAGTTAAGCATCTGACTTCAGCTCAGGTCATGATCTCGCGGTTCATGGGTTTGAGCCTCACATCGGGTTCTGTGCTGGAAGCTCAGAGCCTGGAGCCTGTTTCAGATTCTGTGTCTCCCTCTCTCTCTTCCCCTCTCCTGCTTGTGCTGTGTCTCTCTCTGTCTCAAAAATAAATTAAAAAAAATTTTTTTAAATAGATAAAAGGATGTGATCATTAGCAGGGATTGTGTTTACATGGATAATCATTCAAAACTTTTATCTAATCTCCGAGAAAAGGGACTATTAAATGTGGCCATTAAAAAAATTCTGGTTCTGTCATTTACTAGCTGTATGATAGTTAAATCTCTGTGCTTAATTCCATCATCTATAAAATAGACATAATTATACTTATTTTGAAGGATTTGGGGAAAATTAAAAGGGTTCCTATTTATAAAGTGCTTAGCAAGTGCCTAAAAGAGAGTAAGGGTTCAAGAAATTAAAATGTTATTTCATTCAAAATCACCAACTAGCAATGATGACAGAGTAATTACTGATAACATACTCCTTTGAGTTATCAAGTAAATTTCCCTATTGGGACCTGAAAAAATATCTTCAAGTGTCCCACATTGTAGGATATGTAACAGTGGCTAGTAACATTCCTTGGGGGAACTGGGAACTTCAGCAGTCTCAGTAACTACGACTTCCTTGACTACTGACACTTTCCTTGGAAAACAGAGACCTTCTAGAAGAGGAAAACATTATGGTCCAAATATAAACTTACATTGATGTAGAATGAGTGCAGTAAACACCACATTATTTATCTTCCCGTGTCGTCATTCAGTAGTCATTCACTGAGCTTCTATCAAGTATCAGACACTATTCTAACCACTCATTTTGCATAGATTTTTGAGATGTCTCCTGTCCTCAAATAATTCACAATCTGATAAGGAGAAGTGGAACATAAACAGATGGTTATGTTACAAAAGAATTACAGAGTTGTACAAAAACTGGTAGAAGCACAAAGTATAATCTATTCTAACAAAGAGGTCATGAAAATTTCAAGCCATGAATTATCCTTGAGGATCTAGTTCTCAGAGGAGGAATGGGAAGTGTGAGTGGCTGGCTGATAATAGCTATAAGAATAGGATCAGTCTTTAATGTCTTTTGTTTTTAACATGTGTCACTTTCTGCTTATGTCATCCCATCCTCTCCCAAAAGTACATGATTATATGGTTATAGCACCCTATATTTTGTCATTCATGATGACCCTTAGGTAAAAGAAGAGGCATTGAGGGGTCCAGGTAACCTTCCCTAGGCTTTTGTATCTGTACCATTCATCTGCTGCTTTACATCTGGAGCAACCTTTCTGTGCACACACCCTACTAATATAGGCCTTCCCAGTTCCTTTGATGTAACCCTTAAAGAGCAATTTGTGACTCATTGTTAAGTCCATTTTTAAAGTTTTATTTATTTATTTTTGAGAGTGAGAAGATGCAAATGTGGGGAGGGGAGAGAGAGAGAGGAAGACAGAATTCCAAGCAGGCTCGACACTGTCAATGTGGGGCTCAAACCCATGAACTGTGAGATCATGACCTGAGCAGAAGTCAGATGCTTCACTGACTGAGCCACCCAGGCCCCTCCATAGGTCAATTTTTATGTTTGTCTTTATAGGGTAGATGAGCACAGAATCCTGCAGAAGGCAGAGATCAACTGGAAGATGGGGTTCATGTTTTTATTTTATTATTTTAAATGTTTTAATGTTTTATTTAGTTTTGAGAGAAAGAGACAGTATGAGCAGGGGAGGAGGAGAGATAGAGGGAGATAGAATCGGAAGCATGTTTCAGGCTCTGAGCTGTCAGCACAGAGCCCAACACGGGGCTCAAGCCCATGGACCGTGAGATCATGACATGAGTCGAAGTCAGATGCTTAACCAACTGAGCCACCCAGGTGCCCAATGGGGTTCATTCTTTAAATTTATTTATTTTGAGAGGTGAGGAGAGGGACAGAGAGACAGGGAGAAAGAGGGAGAGAGAGGATCTGAAGCAGGCTTTGTGCTGGCAGCTCAGAGCCCTATGCAGGGCTCGATTTAATGAACTGTGAGATCATAACCTGAGCTGAAATCAAGAGTCAGATGCTTAACTGACTGAGCTACCCATGCACCCCTGGGGATCATTTTTGTCCTGCATAATGAAATGGGAGGCAGAAAGGGAGATGCTTTTATCACCTGCAAGGTGAGGTAGACATTCAACAAGATATAGAAGTTTGTTTGGGGTCCAGCATGTAGGTCCCAGATATCACATGAAGGGCAAGGAAAGCACTGCCATGAGTAAAAGATGTCATTTCCTCATGTTTCTTGCAATCTAGTTTTCTTAGTATAGGACCATGGACAGGACTGAGGTGGCCAATGTTGCTGTAGGAAGTGCTTTAGTACTCTTGTGAAATAAATGGGTCCAGAACATGCTAGATACAAATAGAAAATGAAAGGAGTTGGACTCTAGAAATATGAGCGTTTTTTTTTTATCTACCACCTCTCTTGTTTTTATTATATAAGCTTCCTTAAGTTGTGACTTGTTTTTCTGTTGCTACATTTTCCAGTGAAATTCTAAGACTCTGAGGCTGTGTGGCAAGTTTAGTTATTTTTTGTACCTAATTTCTCCTTCTTAGTCACCACTACTGATATTATCACAATGCAGTAGGGTTTATAATTCAACCTTCATGAAAGCAGGACATATTAGGCTTGAAAGCTCCAGGAAGGTGAGGCAAGGAGGGCTTTGGCAAGAGAACCAGGTCATCAAGAGAAGATCCAAGGGGAAAGTAGTAGGAAGGGTAAAGAGAAGTAAAAAGTAAATGGAGGGTGGCTAGGAGCTGGAGAAGTGGTCCAGGCAAACTGGAGACTGGGAGGTCACTTGGAGTTGGTAGCTGAAGTAGATGGTGCACATTATTATATGGGGTGGATCTAGTGCTAGATTGAGAGTCCAGGTGGGAAGAATGTGGTGCTTACTGGAGAGTCCTGACCTAAGAGAAAGGGCAGGTTGTGGGGGCCATTCTCTGTAAGGATTGGTAAGAGCAAAGCCAGTTTCTATAGTTAGAATGGTGAGGGTGGGAAGTGAGAGAAGAATGGAGGTAGATGGACCCACATTACTGAAAGTGGAACTGAAAGAGATAAGAATATAATCCCCAAAGAATAGTGAACAGCTTCCTTCCTGGGGGCTGGGGTCCATGTCCAGAGCTAAAATGTTGCTAGGCTTACTTGGTGCTAGGCTGCCCAGCTTTTAAGTAGGGAACCACTCAGTTCTCCCAACCACAAGGCAAGATTGGTTCTCAGGCCTAGGGTGGTGTTTAACATACATATGGGAACTGATGTTACCAATATGTGGTTAAATAGCAGTGGGAGAGATATTATGTCATAAAATCCTGATACACATCTAGTAAGGATGATGGCAAAGGTGATCTTGATTTTCTGACAATGATGTCTATTTTAGCCTGCTCAGAGGATTCCCATGCAGGGAAGCTAATAATAATGAAATTTTACACTTTAGCCCTAATGAAGATCATTGCAGGATTAATCCCAGACACAATCAGAGAGGCTAGGAGCTCCCAGGCATTTTGCCACCAAAGACCTATATTCAGTTTGGGCAACTGGTCCATGTGAAATAAAAGCTAATTCCACTCTATCAGCTTTCTATAGACTTAAATATCTTATTTAATTTCAACCATTCAACCCACATTATCTTCCTTTTTCCTTATTTTTCTTTTAAAATTAAAATTAGTTTCCAGGTTAAAGTTAGTCTTGGACTAAATCCTAGAATTACAGCACTTCATACTCAGAGGTGTGTTGGCTCTAGCTCAGCTGTGTTTCTGAGAGTACCTGACTGTGTTGACAAGAATATTTGGAGAAGCTGCCCAGGATGCCTGAGCATAATTGGCTAATATATTTCAGAGCTCTATTTAATGGATATTACACAAGGGACTCCATTTTCTGCTGTTTTCTTCAATTTTTTATTTATCACTATAACGAAGGTGCTTGCCTCTCCCTTTGACTCTCTGCTACTTTTTATTCTTCTTTTACATGAAATACAGCAGTGAACAGGACAGGAGGGACCTATATCCTCCTATTAAAGTTCTACAAAGACAGGACGAATACTCTAGTCCTCAACGTTTCCCAAATCCCCAAAACCCCCACTGCCCCAACATCCCTGATTCTTTACCATGGGAATATAGACCTGAGCTCTAGTCCTAACTCTGCTTTCAATACAAAATGGAATACTGAGCAAACTATTACCTTCTGAGAGGCTTTTCAATATAGCAAAGAGGAGGGGAAAAAAAGCAATAGGAGGAGCAGAATTGACCAATTAAAGTGCTTCTAGTATATAGATAATAGAGTTATCTGTAAAGTGAATATTAGATCAGATTTTATTTTAAGTTCCATCTATTAACTGTTTACTCTATGGCAGGTTTTGTGCTACATTCCTTATATAGGTCATTTCATTTAATCTTTACAACATCACTATGAAGTTGATACTTGTATCCTCAGGTTAAGCTTGAAAAAAAAAAAAAAAAAGAATGAGTAATGGCCCAAGGTCATTATTCCATAACAGAACCAGATATTGATGCTGGATTTACCTCCAATGTTGTGCCTTTCGTGACTATATCTCATACCTCTATTTGGGCCACATATGAAACTGCTTTTTGCTTCCTACTATGCTTCATATAGAAAAAGAAACATTATGTCATTATATAGGCAATACTCAGAGATTGCCATGATGGGCCAGGAGAAAGAAAACTGGTGAAGATAAGGAGGTAAAAAAAAGTTGATGTGGTTTGAAGTTGTAATTCCCAAAGAGGAATCTAAGAAACCCATTGCTTAGTGAGTCCGGTGATGTGGTGGTAGGAATAATTATTTACAGCAGTAAATAGTTGGGGAGGCAGAGCTGTTGGAATGAGATGACAAATAACATCTTGGCTCCAGCCCATTTATCCGCTATGACAGGACTTTCATCAACAGTTACAGACACAGAGAGTACAGTCCAATCTCATGAAAGGAGGATGATGACAAAGTCAAATATTGGCTAAGTAATGCTGAAATTTACCAAGATTCTAGGCCCAAAGAGAATCTAGATTATGAGGCATGAAAGCAAGATTGACCAACATGGTAGATGATAGGTGTGATAGGAGCTCACCTAGACTCAATATTAATAGACATTGCACTAACATAACTTTTATTCTCATTAGCTAGTGAGCTGGGCTGGTGATGTGCTATTTGCCTCATCCAGTCTGGTTCAGGAAAGCAGAGCTCTGCTTCTGTGAATTTTGGCAGTTTGTATCTCTTAAATAATTGGCCAATTTTATCTAAGTTATCAAATATATGGGCTTAGAATTATTCATAGCATTCCTTTTATCTTTTTAATGTATATGGAATCAGTATTGATGATGCTTATTTTATTTCTGATGTTGGTAAGTTGTATCTTCTCTATCAGTATTCTACTTTGAGAAGTAGACAGAGGCCAAGGCTGATGCACTGCTATAGCTATTTGCTGGCCTAAGTCAGGTATATGTTAAGGACACTGTGTTTTCATTCTCCACAAATCAGTAGATGGTGCAGACTGCATATTATTTGCAAGGTGAGGAAAGAGAAGAAACGGAATCCAACCAGAGGAAAGTGATGGTGAAAAACAAGGTGGTGTGAGATTTAAAAAGCACAGATGGGTGCTCCGAAGCTCTAACTAGGAAGTATCATTCACAATCCAAGAACTCATGCATTAGGATAGTTTAGCGATAGTACTGAGTAACCCTAAGAGCCTCTAAGAAATCCCCAGATTTTCTTCCTTAAAGTGATAGACTATGACTTTTTTTTCTTCCCCCATGCAGAGCTCAATGGTTATATTACTACTTTGGGGAACGCACTTGGGGACAGGCATCATGTACTTTCAGTACAGATGTTTAAATGTCCAGCAAAAGATCATCTTATACTGAATCCCACATCAGAGGAATAACTTATTCTAAGACTTTATTTGATCCTTGGAAAGGTCTACAAGTTTGAGGAATATTTGATTTACGCATAAACTGACCAAGGTCCAGAAGGCTTAAGTGAAATGCCTAGTAAGAGGATAAACTAGACTTAAAACTTGTGTCCCAGCCCCCATTCCAGTGTTCTTTTTACAGCAAACATAGTTCATCCTCAAATTTGCATTCTTGAGCATATGTTTTCGCTTCCATCAAATACACATACATGAGTTCTTGCTGAACCATCCAATTATCTAATCTACTCCCTTTACTCGGGATAAAGGCATGCTGGCAAACGCTATGAAGGACTGTTCAATGCTCATGTCAGTCATACTATAGTAACTCCAGGTGCCTCAAACCTCCAAGTGACAATCTCTAATATAGCACCTTTCAAACCCACCTGAGAAATGATGCGTTAAGGATGCAAACCTGAGTGACAACCTGGAATTAAAGTTAACATCCAGTAACTCTATATATTACAATAACTTGGAACTTGAAAAGTATATATCTGTCTGCTGTTTCTGTCATGTTAATAACCAATTTTGTCCAAAGGATTACCACTTACCTTTTTACCACTCAATGCAACAAATGTTTAATCTTAGTGTTCTGTTTACCACGTATGAAAAATATAATGTTCTATGACTGACTATATGATTTAAAGAAAAAATGATTCAAATTCAAATTCTATAGGAATAATGTATATATATATATATATATGTATTTGTATATAATACATACATGTGTATAGGAGTGTATGAATGTATTTTTATAATTATACATGCTTATAATTATACGTATTTATTTGGGGAATTTTATTGAGCATCTTCTATGTGTAAGGCATTGTTATAGACACTGAAGATATGAAGATATAAGAGTGAATAGGACCAACAAGTATCCTATCTGTGGAAGTTATATTCTAAAGAAAGGGAATAAAAAAGAGAGAAGGAAGGAAGGAAGGAAGGAAGGAAGGAAGGAAGGAAGGAAGGAAGGAGAGAAAGAAGAGAGAGAGAAAGACAAAATGACCAAAAAGGGGGGGAAAACACAAGATAATTTAATGTAATCATACATAATCTAGAGAAACTTAAAGCTTATCTAGAAGTATGAATATTTAGATATAAAAGAAAGTATCTTCTAGGAAATCACACTTAAAAACATATTTTTCAATGCACTGTTGATCTGGTAGAAAAGTAAAGAAATGAAATATAAGAAAGCCCCTACCAGGAGGAGAAAGCAAGGACTGATATTCCTCTGGGGGATTCTGTTCATTCTTGATTACCTAACACATGGAAGATTGGACAACTACATGAATCTAGGTGCATTGAAGGCCAACACTCTCAGTGACAACAGTGGAAGATGTGTGAACTTGTACCCCTTTGGCACACTATGCCCAAGTGATAATTATTTTAAAAGAAGAAAAAATTATCTAATGAGAATTCCAAACCAAGAATATTCTCTGTTAAAATTTGAGGCTTGTAGTGAACATTCTCCTACTTCTCAAAGAAAATGTAATCTAAAGTGGCTATAAATGGTAGTCCTTCAGGCATTAGTCAGAAGCAACAGATTATCTTTGATGGAGTGACATTTTTTAAAACTAAATCTCATCTCAACAACCTCTCACATATAGAATTCCAAGGGACATGTGTTCACAATAAAAGTTATTAAATCATGACACTAACCATCATGAGTAAGAGATAGCAGAAATAACTAATTTTACATGAGCACATTAAAGCCTTCCACTTTGGAGATTATTTATTTAATTTTTAATATTAAAATAAATATTAAATAAATTTAATAATTTTTAATATTTAATATTTTTAAAGAAATAGAGGCTGTTAAAATATGAATGGGCAGATACTATTAAAATCAATGTGGGTATAATTGCAAAAGGACCAATTAAATTTATGAAACACAATGATTGAAATAATGAATAGGCTAAGCATTCAATTAGACAGAGCTGAAGAGGGAATTAGCAAACTGGATGATAAATCTGACAATATGGAATGACAATAAAAAGAGGCACAGAGTGAAGAGGAGATAAAAAAGTTGAAAGAGGGCTTAAGGGCATGGAAGATTAAGAGAATGATTTCTAGTTCTATTGTGGTGGTTAGGGAATAGGCCAAACTGCTAGGATCAAGAACTACTACATAGTGGCTTAAGTGAAATCAAGTATATATCTCCTTCCCACAGAAGTCTGGAAATAAGTGGTTTGGAAGTGAAGGGAAGGGGTACCGTGGTGGCTCAGTCGGTTAAGCATATGACTTTGGCTTAGGTCATGATCTCACAATCCGTGGGTTCCAGCTTGCGTAGGGCTCTGTGCTGACAGCTAGTTCAGAGCCTGGAGCCTGCTTCAGATTCTGTGTCTCCCTCTCTCTGCCTCTCCCCCACTCACTCTCTGTTTCTGTCTCTTAAAAATAAAATAAAGACATAAAAATTTTTTTTAAAAATCTGTTTTTTTAGATTTTATTTTATTTAGTTTTTTTAGTAGTTTATTGTCAAGTTGTTTTCCATATAACACCCAGTGATCCATAAAAAAACATTTTAAAAATAAAAAAAAGAAGTGAAAGGGATCCTCAGCTATTCTAAATCTGTGTTTTCCAAGGCTATTTAAGTACCAATAGGAATATGTGGGAAGGAGCGATTCCAGGGTATGGAAACTGAAGGCCAGTTTTATATTTCTGCCTACCATATAAAGTAAGCATACTTTTAAGAAGGAAAACAGAAAAATAATGGTAGTAGAATAAATTAACGAAAGAGCGAGGCAAAGACATAATGGAAAAAAGATGGGAAAAAAGACAAAATGTGTTGTTTGAATAGACAAATAAAATGGACAAATCAATTTCCACATAAAGAAAAGTAGAAAAACCTAAACAGTATTAGGCATGAAAAATGGACAATAATCACAGAGATGGCACAAATTAAAGTAATGATATGCTGATAAATTCAAAGTGTATCTGCAGGGAATGAATTCCTAGAAAATTATAAGTAGCAAAAACAGATTTAAGAAGAAATAGGAAATATCAGTAGTCTTAAATTCATTAAGAACATTATATTAAATGTTTCCACAAAGAAAAGTCTGATGTCTTTATCGGCTAATTCCACCAAATATTCATGAAACATATAATTCCAATCTCACATAAACTTTTTCAGAAAATTGAAATTGAAATAATTCTCCCCAATTCACATACTAGTTTAACATAACATTGACACTAAAACCAAACAAAAGCACCATGAGAAAGAAACCAGCAGGATAATCATATTGATAATTATAGATCCAACATTCTTAAATAATATATTAAAAATAGAACATTTATGTATATCAGAACATAGTTTGGTTATTTATAGAAATACATACTTCCTTTTTAACTTTGGAAAACTTTGTAGTATAACTCAGCATATTTACTTATTAAATGAGAAAAATCAAATACAATTTGCTATTCATTCATTTCCTAATTTCTTAAAACTACCTAAAAATTACTAGATATTATTCTAAGTGCTGGGGAAATAGCAGCAAACAAATAAAAATTCCTGCTCCAGTATAGTGGTAAAGATCAGTGCTCTAGAAGGGGAAGGCCATTGTTGTACTGGTAAATTTTTACCAACCAGAAAAAAAATAAAAAGCTCTAGGTTGTACTATTTGCTGATTTCTGTGGTACATACTCCTACAATGGCCAATTTTAAGCTACCAAATGACACAGAGTTGGCAAAGGATGTCTTCAGTCAGCTTTCTTGAGCTTACACAAGGAATTGCAAAACACTACTGGGAATATAGACACTGTAATTCAGCAAGTTATGTATTATATTGGGAGGTGAGAAATGTTACAAAGGATAATTAACACAGTAAATGGAATAGCATGTTCTAGTGGAGGGGTTCATTTTAATTTTCAATTCAAAACTGTTTAGCCTCACTGACAAGGTGACTATTTAGTAAAACCCTGTAGGAGGTGAGGAACTTTGTTCTGTGATCAATCTAAAACAAATGTACTCAGGCATGAATGTGTCATCGGTCTTTTCAAGAAAGTGTGGCTAGAGTGCACTGGTGAGGAGAGAGAGTAGCAAAGATCAGTTCAGAGGGAGAGAATGGTGTGAGCTCTCAGAGGGCTTGCTAGGCCATGGTCAGGGGTTTTAGCTTTTATGATGTTAAATGGGGTATCACTGAGGATTTTGATGAGTGGGTGACACAATGTAACTTAATGTTAAAATGATCAATGGAGGGGGCGCCTGGGTGGCTCAGTCGGTTAAGCATCCAACTTCGGCTCAGGTCATGATCCTACAGTTCGTGGGTTTGAGCCCCGCGTTGGGCTCTGTGCTGACAGCTCAGAGCCTGGAGCCTGTTTCAGATTCTGTACCTCCCTCTCTCTCTGACCCTCCCCGCTCACGCTGTCTCTCTCTCTCTCTCTCTCTCTCAGAAATAAAACATTAAAAAAATTTAAAAAAAAATAAAATAAAATGATCAATGGAGGTCACTGTATTGATGATGATTCCTGGGAGAGTTAGGGTGAAGAGAGAGATAAGTTAAAGATGTGACAATTCAGGCAAGAGGTGGTGGCAGCAGCTTAGACCAGGCAACAAGAGTATGAATGGAAAGAATTGGTCAGATTCTGGGTATACCTGACGTTTGCATGAAGCGCATGAAGAAAAGGGTGGAGGCTGATGCAGACTGGTCCTCAGGGCCATGTAGTCTTAAGAGGTCAGGAATGAGAGAAAGAGTAGTCACTGATGCAGAAAAACAAAAACAAAACCACAGCAGAGTTTAATAATTTAGAAACCAAGAGTGGTTGTTTCAGGGAGAGAGTGATCAACTCTGACCAAATCAGAATTAGTCAAATTTATCAACCTAAGAGTCTTTGCAAGAACACTCTCAATAGAATGGTGGAATTGAATGCCTGAATGGAGTCAGTTTAAGAGAGAATAGGACAAGAGGTGATTCCAATCAACTCTTTCAAGGAGTTTTGATAAAAGGGAGCAGAGAAATGAATATAGCTGAGGGATATAAATGTTCAAGAGAAAGTGGTCTTATTTGTTTCTTTCAAGGGTAAAGAATGCTGATATGCTAATGAGAACAACTCTTTTAGAGAAGGAAAATTTATGAATGAAGAGAAAGAGAGAATCACTTGTACACTGTCCTTAAAAGAAAGTGGTTGAGGTTGTGTACACAATTACAGAACACATAACATCTGTATTCTAATATAGTAAGCAAAGAAACTCATTGTGATGTCTTTTACCATATGTCTGTATAAGGAGTAGATTTGGTGGCAGGAATCTGTAGAATCTGAATTCTGATAGCATCGTTTTTCTGTGTAAAGTAGGAAGTAAGATAGTCATTCATTCATTCATAAATTCTTTCATTCATACATTCATTCATCCATAGTTGACATACAATGTTACATAAGTTTCAGCTATACAAAATAGTGATTTGATAAGTTGATACATTATGCTCTGTTCACCACAAGTAAAGCTACCAGATGTCCTATTATATCACTATTACAATGTCATTGACTAGATTCTTTATGCTCTCATGACTCACTTATTTCTATAACAGGAAGCCTGTATCTCCCTCTACTCTTCATACATTTTGCTCAAACTTCCATGCCCCTCCTCTCTGACAACCATCAGTTCTCTATATTTATATTTCTGATTCCACTTTTTGTTTGTTTATTAATTTATTTGGACTCCACTTGTAAGTAGAACCATATGGTATTTGTCTTTTTTAGTATGACTTTTTCACTTAGCATAACACCTTCTGGGTCCATCTATATTGTCTCAAATGACACAAATTCACATTTTTCATGGCTGTGTAATATTCTTGTGTGTGTATGTGCGCGCGTGCATGCCACATTTTTCTTATCCATTCATCTATTGATGGATACTTAGGTTATTTTCATGTCTTGGCTATTGTAAATAATGCTTCTATAAACATAACAGTTCATGTATCCTTTCAAGTTACTGTTTTCATTTCCCTGGGTAAATAACCATAGTGAAATTATTGGTTCATATAGTAATTCTATTTTTAATTTTTTTTGAAGAATCTCAATACTGTTTTCCACAGTGGCTGTACCAATTTACATTCCCTTCAACAATCACAATTGTTCCTTTTTCTCCATATCCTCAACAACATTTGCTATTTCTTATCCTCTTAATTTTAGCCATTCTAACAGGTGTGAGAGGATATCTCATGTAGTTTTGATTTCCATTTTTCTGATTAGTGATGGTGAGCATCTTTTAACATGTCTGTTGGCCTTATGTATGTATTTAGAAAATTTTTTATATATTTATTTATTTTTGAGAGGAAGGGAGGGAGGGAGAGAGAGAGAGAGAAACAAACAGAGAGAGGGGGAGACACAGAATCTGAGGCAGGCTCCGGACTCTGAGCTGTTCATGGGGCTCAAACTCACTACCTACGAGTTCATGACCTGAGCTGAAGTTGGATGCTCAACCGACTGAGCAACACAGTTGCTGCTGTATGTATTATTTTCTAAATGTCTACTCAGGTCCTCTGCCCATGTTTTAATCAGATCATTTGGTGTGCTTTGTTTTGTTTTGTTTTGGTGTTGAGTTGTCTAAGTTCTTTGTATATTTTGAAAATTAATCCCTTATCAGATATGTCATTTGTAAATATCTTCTCTCATTGAGTAGTGTCTTTTAATTTTGTTGACGCTTTCCTTTGTTGTGAAGAAAATTTTTATTTTGATGTAGTCCCAATAGTTTATTTTTGCTCTTGTTCCCCTTGCCTTAGGAGATGTATCTAGAAAAATATTGCCGTAACTGATATCAGAGAAATTATTGTCTATGTTGTCCTCTAGGATTTTTATGGTTTCACATTTAGGTCTTTAATCCATTTTGAGTTTACTTTTATGTATGGTGTTAGAAAGTAGTCCAGTTTAATTATTTTATATCTATCTGTCCAATTTTCCCAGCACCATTCATTGAAAAGACTGTCTTTTCCCGATTGTATCTTCTTACTTACTTTGTTGTAGATTAACCAACATTACTTACCTAATTAATCAGTCATGCATTTATTTCTGGGCCCTCTCTTCTGTTCCATTGTTCTCTGTGTCTGTTTTTATGTGAGTACCATACCGTTTCCCATTACTACAGCTTTGTAGTAGGTCTTGAAATCTGGAATTGTAATACCTTCAGCTATGTTCTTTCTCAGGATTACTTTGGCTATTTGAAGTATTCTGTGGTTTTGTACAAATTTTAGTATTACTTTTCTACTTTTGTGGAAAATACTGTTGTAATTTGATATGGGTTATATTGATTTTATTGATTAGGTAATGTGAACATCTTGACAATATGTTTACACTTATTTGTGTCATCTTCAATTTTTTTCATCAATATTTTACATTTTTCAGAATATGGGTGTTTTATCTCTGGAAAAGTTCATTCCTAGGTATTTTAATATTTTTAGTGCAATTGTAAATCGTAGGTTTCCTTTAATTTCTCTTTCTGCAACTTTGTTGTTAATGTATAGGAATGCTACTAATTCTGGGTATTAATATTTTATCCTGCTACTTTACTGAATTCATTTATTACTTACAGTATTTTTTCTATATGTAGTATTATGTTGTCTGAAAATAGTGACAGTTTAGCTGCTTATTTATCACTATAGATGCCTCTTTATTTTTTTTATCTGATTTGTATGGTTAGAACATCCAATACTATGTTGAATAGAAGTGGTAAGAGTGGATCTCCTTGTCTTGTTCTTGACTTTGGAGTGGAAGCTCTCAGTTTTTCACAAGTAAGTATGATGTTACCCATGAGTTTTTCACATCTGGCCTTTATTATGTTGAGGTATATCCCCTCTAATTCCATTTTAGTGATAGTTTTTTTTTAATGGCTGTTGAATTTTGCCATATAATTTTCTGTATGTATTGAGATGATCAAAAGATTTTTATCCTTCATTTTGTTGAGGTGGTGTATGACATTGATTGATTTGCAGATATTAAACCATGCTTGCATCCTGGGAATAAATCCCATCTGACTGTGGTAATGTTCCTTTAAATGTATTGTTGTATGCTAATATTTTGTTGAGGACTGTTGCATCTATGTCAATCAGGAATATGGGCTATAGTTTTTTCTGTGGTGTCTTTGAATCTTTGTCTGGTTTTGGTACCAGGGTAATGCTGGCCTCATAGGATGTATCTGAAAACTTTCCTTCCTTTTCTATTTTGGAATAATTTGAGGAGGATAGAGATGAACTCTTCTTTAAATGTCTAGTAGAATTTTCTTGTGAATCCATCTCGTCCTGTACTTTTTTTTTTTTTTGGTAGTTTTTTGATTACCAATTCAACTTTGTTATTCCTAGTCATCTTTTCAGATTTTCTATTTCTTCCTTGTTCAGTTTTGGAAGATTGTATGTTTCTATTTTTCTAGGTTGGCCACTCTGTTGGCATATAATTGTTCTTTGTATTTTTGTGGTATTGGTTATTATTTTTCTCTCATTTCTGATTTTATTTATTTGAGTCCTTTTTTTTTTCTTGATGAGCCTAGTTAAGACTTGGTCAGTTTTGTTTATCTTTTCAAAGAATTAGCTCTTGATTTCATTATTTAAAAAAATTTTTTAAACCTCTACATCATTTATTTCTGCTATGACTTTTATTATTCCCTTCCTTCTTTTCACCTCAAACTTTTTTCTAATTCTTTTAACATAAGGTTAGATTGTTTTTTTGTTTGTTTGTTTCTTAAGGTAGGCCTGAATTATTATATACTTCCATCTTAGAATTGTTTTTCTGTGTTTCAGAGATTTTGGAGATTTGTGTTTTCATTTTCATTTGTTTTACATTTTTTCCTTTCTTTTTTATTGTTTTATTAACCCATTTGTTGTTTAGATCATGTTTAGCCTCCATGTGTTTGTGTTTTTTTCATTTTTTTGTGATTTTTTTCTTTCTTTTTTTAAACAGTTTTTTAGAATTTATTTAGTTCTGAGAGAAAGAGAGAGACAGAGCACAAGTGGGGAAGGGCCAGAGAGGGAATGAGACACAGAATCCAAAGCAGGCTCCAGGCTCCAAGCTGTCAGCACAGAGCCCAACACAAGGCTTGAACTCACAAACTGTTAGATCATGACCTAAGCTGAAGTTGGACGCTTAACAGATTGAACCACCCAGGCACCCCCTAGTGAGCTTTTTCTTGTTTTATACCATTGCAGTCACAAAAGATGCATGGAATGATTTCAATCTTCTTAAATTTATTGAGGGTTGTTTTATGACCTAATATATGATCTATTCTGGATAATCTCCCATATATGCCCTTGAAAAGACTATATTTGGTTGGTTTTGGATAGAATGCTTTGTGTATATCTGTTATGTCCATCTGGTCCTATGTGTCATTCAAAGACATTGGTCCTTATGGGTTTTCTGTCTGGATGATGTATTTATTCGTATATGTGGAGTGTTAAAGTCCACTACTATTATTGTATTACTATCAATTCTCTCTTTACATCTATTAATATTTGCTTTATGTATTTAAGTGCTCCAGTGTTAGGTGTGTAGATATTTACAATTGTTATTTCCTCTTGTTGAATTGGTCCCTTTATCATTATGTAATACCCTTCATGGTCTCTTGATACATTCTTTGTTTTAAAGTCTATTTTGTCTGATATAAGTATTCTACTCCAGCTTTTTTAAAATTTCACTTCCATTTACATGGTGAATGTTTTCATATCTTTTTGCTCTCAGTCTGTATGCATCTTTAGGTTTGAGGTGAGTCTCTTGCAGGCAACACATAGATGAGTCTTGCTTTTTGTTATTGTTGTTGTTGTTGTTTTATCCACTCCACTAATCTGTCTTTTGATTGGCAACTTTAGGCCTTTTTCATTTAAAGTAATTATATGTAAATGTGTACTTAATGAAAATTTAAAAATTTGTTTTCTGAATATTATTGTAGTTCTTTTTTGTTCCTTTGTTCTTCTCTTACTCTCTTTGTGATCAGTGAATATCTATAGTGTTTTATTTGGCTTTCCTTCTCTTTATATTTGTGTGCCTATCATAGGTTTTGGGTTTATGGTTACCATTAAGTTCATATATAACATCCTAAATAAATAGCAGTACGTATTAATTTTATGGTCATTTAAGTTTAAACATTAAAAAACACAGAAAAAGTCATATGTGGAACTTGAGAAACTTAACACAAGACCATGGGGGAAAGGATGGGGAAGAATAGTTTCAAACAGATATGGAGGCAAATCATAAGAGACTTAAATTCAGAGAACAAACTGAGGCTTGATTGGGGTTAGCGGAGAGGGGGAAAATGGGTGATGGGCATTGAGGAGGGCACTTGCTGGGAGAGGTACTGGGTGTTGTATGAAAGTGATAAATCATAGGAATCTACCCCTGAAGCCTAGTATACAGTATATACACTGCATGATAGCTAACTTGACAAATTATATTTAAAGAAAGAAAAAGAAAGTTTCTTTTTTAATTCCTCCTTGTTTTCACTTTTTATTCCATTCTCCATATTTTATGTATATTTTGTCATATTTTGCATCATTTTATTTATAATTTTCTAATTATGACCATTTCTTTTCCATTCAAAGTAGTCCCTTTATTTTTTTTAAGTTTATTTATTTTGACAGAGAGAGAGATTGATTGAGAGAGAATCCCAAGCAGCGTCTCTGCTTTCAGTGCAGAACCCAATGCAGGGCTCAAACTCACTAACTTTGAGATCATGACCTACCTGAAATCGAGTTGTATGCTTAACTGACTGAGCCACCCAGGTGCCCCTCAAATTAGTCCCTTTACCATTTCTGTAAGGATGGTTTAATGATGATAAACTCCTTTATCTATTGTTTGCCTAATGAACTCTTTATCCCTCCTTCAAATCTGAATTATAACCTTTCTAGGTGGAGTATTTTTAATTGTAGATTTTTTTTCCTTTCAACACCTTGATTGTATCATACCACTCCTTTCTGGCTTGCAAATTTCTGCTGAAAAGTCATCTGATACCATAGTAGGTAACTTGTTGTTTTTCTCTTGAGGGTTTTATGATTTTTTCTTTGACATTTTAATTAATATGTGCCATGGTGTGGACCTTATTGGATTTATCTTATTTGGAATTCTCTGTGCATCTTGGACTTATATTTACTTCCCTCCCTAGGTTAGGAAGTTTTAATTTATTATTTCTACAAATGAGTTTTCTACCTCTTTTTCTCTCTCTTCTTCTGGGACTATATAATGCAAATATTTGTTCACTCCGTGTCATCTAAGAGACCTCTTTATCTATCCTCTTTTGAAAACATTCTTTTCTCTTTCTGCTGTTCATCTCATGTAATTTCTATTACCCTGTCTTCCAGATTGCTGATAAGTTCTGCAACCTCTGATCTGCTATTGGTTCTCTCCAGTGTATTTTTTATTCCAGTTATTGTATTTTTCCATTTCAACTGGTTCTTTTAAAATATTTTTTGTCTCCTTCTTGAAGGCTGCATTGATTTCTTTCATTATTTTCTCTAGGCCAGTGAGCATCTTCATGATTATTACTTTGAATTCTTTATTAGGCATATTGCTTATTTATGTTTCATTTTGTTGTTTTCCTAAATTTTCTTATTGTTCTTTTGGAGCATATCCCCTTTTCTCCTCATTTTACTGTGCTTTCTATGTTCGTTTATGTGGATTAGATGAAATGGCTACTTCTCCTAAAGTTGAAGGAATGGTCTTGTGTCTGATGTCCTTTATGCAGATGGTATGTACTTGGTAACTTTTGCTAGCCAGCTGGAGCTGTGGCTGTATATGCTAGTTATTCTTACACCATGGCGTGTCTTCATCTCTATTGTTGTTCTCTTCCCATTCTCTCTATCTTTGGTTGTTAAGTAGCTGTTCAGCCATCATTCAGTTCTTCTTCAGTAGGAATTGTTGTAGTAATTGGTGCAATTTGGTGTATTCAAGTTCAGAACCTTCCTATGTTAGTATGTTCTATGTTTTGAGCTGGAACCAGGAAGTAAGATATTTAAACTGTTCAGACAAGTGGATAGAAAAATTGAACAAAAGAGGATTCCCAGAAATAGATCTACACATATATGGACTCTTGATATGGGAAAAGGTAGCACTGAAAATCTTTGATCACTCCATTGTGGTAATGAGGTCTAGGTACTAATTCCATAGAAAAAATTATTATGAATATGGAATACAATAGCAGAATAAATAGGTATAAATTTTGGGTAATTTTCATTTTTATTTTAATTTGTATATGTGCATACTCTGTATTCCAACAGTTCCAACTTATGGTATATGGCATAGAGAATTCCTTTTAATAAATACCAGGAGACATGATCAAGTCATTATATAGCAGAATATTTTCAAAGTTACCAAAAACTGAAAACAACTCAAATGTCCATTGGCATTAACCAGACAACTGATTTGTGATATGTAAGTCATAGATAGCAGGACACTTAGGTGGCTTAGTTGGTTAAGCATTGGACTCCTGATTGTGGTTCAGCTCATGATCTCACAGTTCATGGGTTCTGGCCCCACACTGGGCCCAATGCTGGCAGTGTGGGACCTGCTTGGGGTTCTCTCCCTTTCTCTGTGCTCCTTTCCCGCTCACACTGTCTCTTTCTCTCTCAAAATAAATAAATAACCATTTTAAAAAATTTAAACAATAAATTATAGATAGACACATAAAGATGAATATCACAAACATAATCCTGAGTACAAAATTTTAAAATAGTTTATTACATAAGAGTACATATGGTATACAGTTTAAAAATTAAAACCTTGGTAAAAGCAAATAAAGAATAGTTAGGGATATGCTTATGTGTGGTAAAGCTATATAAAATAATATAAATTTCGGATAGTGGTTATATTTGGAAGGGATAGAAATATGGTTAAGGAGTGGCACATAGTAGTCTTCTAAGGTGTTAATTTTCTCTCCTTTAACCTAGATGATAATTTGTGTTTATTTTATTTATTATTATTATTAATATTATTTTATTATTATTTAAACAATGACCACACATGCTAAATGTATATTTTTTTAATGCTGGCATGTTTTCTCAATTTTAGGTATGGTGTTTCTGTGTGAATTTCCCATTTGTTTCACTTTTTAATGTGATTAGCTAGAAACGTATTAATTCATTCAGAATCTATAGCCACTGGGTCTATAAATATCACAAATCAGAAAGAAAGAGGGACTAATGTCTGTATAAAGGAAGGATGGTAGCATATGTATAAAAACCTTTTTCATTTATGCTGCCAACATACAGAAATGTAACTTGTTATTTAAGGACACTAGAATTTGGTTAAGGGATCTATACCTTGGGCAAAAAGGTAAAATTGAAGGGTTTTGGGGAGTGGATCTATGGTGATGCAAAACTCCTTGAAGACACTGAATGCCTCAGATCTTCAGGAGAAGTGGCTTTCTGCCTTTTGGTCTCTCACAGAGGAAAATATTATATGGATATTTTAAAAGCCTTGAAGGAGAACAAGCCACAAGTGTTTAAAAATGTTTGTAAATAAGTCCATCTACCCTTATATCTTGGTCATGGCAGAAGTTTGAGCTGACTTCATATTATGGTCCTCAGTCCAATGGTTTTCTGTATTTGCTTTTATGGTCTCTTTTGTTCATTTATTAATTTTTTGCTTGTTTCTATTTTTTTTTTTTTACAAATAGTTTATTGTCAAATTAGTTTCCACATAACACCAAGTGCTCATCCCCACAAGTGCCCTCCTCCATGCCCATCCCTCCTCCCCCCC
>NW_024081707.1:86646-115336 GCF_003009895.1 Hyaena hyaena
TACACTGTTGGTGGGAATGTAAACTGGTACAGCCCCTCTGGAAAACAGTGTGGAGGTTCCTCAGGAAACTAACAATAGAACTCCCCTATGACCCAGCAATAGCACTGCTAGGAATTTACCCAAGGGATACAGAAATGCTGAGGCATAGGAGCACATGGACCCCAATGTTCATAGCAGCACTCTCCACAATAGCTAAAACATGGAAAGAGCCTAAGTGTCCATCAATGGACGAATGGATCAAGAAGATGTGGTTTATCTATACCATGGAATACTACATGGCAATGAGAAAGAATGAAATCTGGCCATGTGTAGCGACATGGATGGACCTTGAGGGTGTTATGCTGAGCGAAATAAGTCAGGCAGAGAAGGACAAATATCATATGTGTGCTTGTTTCTATTTTTTAAATACTGATGTTCATCATGCTAATTTTTTCTACTTCCCTAGAAATCTTTGTGAATCTTTGTTCCTTTTTTTTTTTTAGATCAAGGTGCTCAAAATTATGGAGTTATAATCCTTTATAGGTCCTGGCAATAATTAAATCCAGGTAGAAAATGATATCAAATCTATGGTGTTTAGTTTATTCTCATCAAGTAAATTATGACTATATTATGCTACCTGGGAACCTAAAATAGCTCTTGTGTTGCTATTTTTACCCCTTATTCCAGACATCCACATTTCCTTAATCAAATGCTTACTCAGTATCATGGAAGAGTTTCTCCATTAGCAAAGAAAATTTTACTTTATTGTATAATACAGCATACATATATAATATACAATATTTTATAATATAAAATATATTTATATACTATTAATTATTTGGGAATAGAAGATCCACATCTATTGTCACTTCTTATTAAATTTATGAACAGTTCGTACCTCTTTCCAAGATTCAGAGACATACATAACTCAGCTAAATTGAAGTCTAGAGCTATTCCTGGTCATCAAACTATTTGCCAGACTGTGGTCAATAGGCAAGACTAGACATGACCTAGATACCATCATGACACACCAATATCCCAAAGAGAGTAATCCTAAAAGCTACAGTCTAAAACTGAAACCAACAACTAAGAATTAGTAGACATAGCCTACGTACAGGGAGGCATGCATATAGTGGGGTTTAGAGACGCGTCTCAACTCATTCTACCAAATGGCATTTTCCTACCCAGGTCTGTTCTTTGAAGTGTGTCATCCACTCAAGTCCCAAAGCATTTTTTTACCTTTGGAATTTTAAAGAATTCAACCAGACACTGAAAGTAAACAGGTTGAGTTGGAATAGATTTTCTTTTATAGTCCTTCTTACTCAGGCATTCCGTAATATACAAATGACTTTTACTAAAAATCTATGCACACCTGGATAAGCACATTGCAAATCCTTATTGCTTATGAGAAAAAATATATATTCTGGATGAGTTCATGAAAGGACAGATCAATTTTTTGGGTAAATTCAATCTTCCCTACTGAGCATTGAAAAATCTTATTAATGATACCTTCAAATTCCCACTTTGACCAATATTCTGGAGATGAGGAGGCAAGGGTGTAATTTTTACCTCCTATATGCATAGTCCTGTGACAATTTCTGTATTTATTTTCTCTAAAGTTTTGTTTTCTCCTGTGTAGAAAATGTGTTATATTTCTTTCATAGGTGCTTATTAAATTACTAAATGTATGTTTATTAAAATTCCTGGCAAGTTATAAATGGCCTTTAAAGGAGATGATTTTATCATCATTATTATCATTATTCCAACTTATAGTAATTTCATAAATCTATAGATTAATTGCCAAATATTTTTGTGATGCCTAAAATGGTACTGCCCTGGATACCAGGGATAGCAGGAGAAAGATTTTGCACAAAGTTTGTACCTCGGTTAGCTTGTGTAATAGGAGTAACACCACACAGACATGTATAAATAGAGATTCACATAATAGGAGCCAGAAGAACAGCATAGAAAATCAAGTTCAATCCATTTAAATCATATTGGGCAACAAAGTTAGAGAGAGTTCCTAAAGACTGGATCACAGATAAGGTAGGTCCTGACGTCTTGAGTTCACTGGCAGATGAGGGTGTTTGTTAAGGTCCATTGGTGTATATAGGTGTATAGAAAGTGGAGACACATGTAATGCTATCCTCTATCATTGGTTTTTGTGTTCATTAATTTGGCAGACACTCTGCTTTATAAGTGAGGTTATTTCTTGTGGCATAATAAAAATATATATTTGGTCATCTTTGTCCCCGGTTCTAATTCCTGGAATATATCTCCTAAAACCCTTGGAATATCTAGAGTGATAGAGTATCTTTTGTATGCTGATGACATGACTAGTGGCTGGGGCCCTTATATAGCATAAGGATGGTTTCTGGTCACCAGAAAGACCAAGGAGTGATTAGAAGATTTCAGCTCCACCCCAGACCTCTAGAAGGGGAAAGGGACTAGAGGTTGAGTTCAATCACCAATTGACTATCATTTTGTCACCCATGTCTACATAATGAAACCTCTACAAAAAGTCCTAAAGGAAACAGTTTGGAAGCTTCTGGGTTGGTGAACACATTGAGGTCCTATGCCAGCAGAA
This sequence comes from Hyaena hyaena, assembly GCF_003009895.1. Taxonomy (NCBI): domain Eukaryota; kingdom Metazoa; phylum Chordata; class Mammalia; order Carnivora; family Hyaenidae; genus Hyaena; species Hyaena hyaena. Next base: position 89,213 of record NW_024081707.1, read on the forward strand.
AGCATGAAAGTTATGCTCATCATCCCCTCCATACCTTGCTCTAGGCATCTATTCAATTTGGCTGTTTCCAAATGGAATTGTGTTATTTATAATAAACCAGTAGTATTAAGTAAGATGCATTTCTGAGTTGTGTGTTCTATCAAATTTTCAATCTGAGAAGAGGATTTGGAAACCATTGAATTTATAACTGGCCAGTCAGAAGAATAGGTGAACACTGGAACTTATAACTTGCGTCTGCAGTGGAGGAATCCTGTGGGTCTGAACCCTTTTAATTTGTGGGATCGGGTGCTGACTCCAGATGGGTAACAACAGAATTGAATTGAATTGTAGGAAACCCAGCTGGTGTCTGGAGAGTTGAAGAACTGGTTGTTGCTGTTAGGAAACAGTGCAGACTACTCTATTCATTCATTTGGCAGACCCCGTGCTTTTTAAGTTGCATTATTTTCCTAGTGGAAAATAAGTTTATAGCAGTAGCTCCCAGATAAATATATATCTCAGTGTAATTTCAGCCACAATTAGAAAGAACCAACCTCATAGAAGGTTGGATTATAGAATCTGTGTGCCTGATTAAAAAAGTGTTCAAAGAGATCTAGAGAAAATTTTTCTTGAATAGAACCCAGGCTGGAAGTGAAGGAGAATCTGGAGGTAGCTTGATTGCACAAAGCACATGTGACGACAAAGCTAACAACTTATTTTTGTGGAATGTACCCAGCCTGAACATTGAACTATCTCTTTAGCATAGGATCATATTTTAACAGCCAAGGGGCTTCAAACTAATATTTGTGGAAAAGCCTCAGGAAATAGACCATGTTATCTGGTCAGTGGCAAGCAAGTAGCCCGTGTATGCTGGCGAGGCTGTGTGAATCTAAAGATGAACATGGTTTTTGATCTTGGCCGTATCTATCTCATGACCTCAACAGCTGAATGCTACTACTGGCATGTTAGTGGAACACACACACACACACACACATTTACACTCACACATATTTTTCCATAGCTTTGTAAGTAGATATGTATTACCTGAAAAAGAAAAGTATACATGCTTGCAGAGGGATGGGAAGAGGGAGGAATAGAGTCAAGGAATGAAAAGGAGGAGCAGGAGAACTGTGGGAGAGAAAACATTTATTCCAAAAACAACTTACTCATCCAGTCATTTTCAGTATTCTTCTTGCTATTACCAAGGCAGAGGAAGAAATATGATGCTGGAAGAGAATTCTCTTTATCTCTCTCCCTCAGCCAAACCTCCTGCTGACAGATTCTGCCCAAGAACCATTTTTCTTTTGCAATGGTCTATGACAATTTATGTGGATGACTACAGGGTTGAGTGCCTAAGCAGTGGAGATGGGCAGAGAATCCCTCGCCCTTGCCTATGTCCCTATCCCCTTCCACACTTGCTGGCATTATCAGTTAATAAGGGCAAGGTCAGAGCTCCCCCGTCAGACTGAGATGCAGTTTCCACAGAAGGCAGTTATGCTCAGGGAAATGGTTGGGATCTATAGCCAATATCTTATGGAGATTTTGTGGGCTTCATTATTATTACTATTATTTTCACATGGACCCTGCCCTCTGATGATTCCATATACTATACAAACATATTTAAAATAAGCATCCTGCTCTTGATTATAAATTCAGATCCATGTTTTGTAATACAGAACAGGTGAGTATTGGTATGATTTTGTTTGTTTTAGAAAAACAAGTGGGGAATCAGAAGTTGAAGCTCAGGTCTAAGACACTAAGCCCTTGAATCAGATTCTCTAGTCCATCTTCCATCAGCTCAGCAAGGGTCTACCTTAATGTCAAAATTTTCTATCTATGGTTTGTGTAGTAGCTTCTTAAAGACCCTGCTCTCCAAGCTACAAAGAAATATACCATATACTCTGCTTGGCTTATCTCTTGAGTTCTTAATCAAAACGTTGTCTCCTTTAATTGACTTTCCAATGATCCAAAAGCCTGTATCTCCATTCTGTTCACTTATAGATATGATTTTTTTAAAAACACAATTAGTACCATATCTTATCCCTCAGTCACCTTGAAGGATAGAATAAGGAATACAGGAATATTATTTTCCATAGTAGTATAGGAACCATGTGAATAAAGGGAAAGGCGACAGGTATATAATGTTACTTGTGTTATGTCAGTGTTGAAAACCATTAGAAAATTCTGGGTGACAGTAATGTGTGGAAGTAGTGTTTTTTTTAAATCATTCTCCATAAATGGAGTATCTGCAGGAAGTGGTAGATTGGGCTGGGGCAGTTCAGGAATAGTGAATAGACATTTCACTTCCACCTTGACAGTTGATATTCTACTTTAAAATATAGATAGATAGATAGATAGATAGATAGATAGATAGATCGATCGATCGATCTAGAGGTACCTGGATGTCTCAGTTGGTTAAGCATCTTACTTCAGCTAGGGTCATGATCTCATAGTTCATGGGTTCGAGCCCCACTTTGGGCACCATGCTAACAGTGTGGAGCCTGCTTGGGATTCTCTTTCTCTCCCTCCCTTCTCTCTCTGCCCCTCCCCCACCTGCACATTCTCTCTCTCTCTAAAAATAAATAAACTTAAAAAATATTGATCTTGCAATACTATTTTATATTTTTAAAAAGATGAAGAGGATGAAAAGACAAGCCACAGACTGGAAAAAAAATATTTTCAAAAGATACATTTGATAAAGGACTACTATATAAAATATACAAATAACTTTTTAAAAATGAACAATCAACACAGACAACAAAAAAATGGGCCAAAGAGACTTAAAATATGTATCACTGAAGACATACAGAGGGCAGAAAAGCATATGAAAAGATGCTCCACATCATGTCATTAGGGAAATGCAAATTAAAACAATGAGATACCATTGCACAAGTATTAGAATGGCCAAAATCCAGAACATCAACAATACTAAATGATGGCAAGGATGTGGAATAATAGGAACTCTAATTCACTGCTAATGGGAATGCAAAATGATACAGCCACTTTCAGAGACAGTTTGGTGGTTCCTTACAAAACCTAATATACTCTTATCATAGGATTCAACACTTGTGCTCATTGGTATTGTCCCGAGAAGTTGAAAACTCTACACAAAAACCTACACATGGATATTGATAGCAGCTTTATTTTTTATTGTCAAAACTTAAAGCAAGATGCCCTTGAGTAGGCGAATGAATGATGAAAGTAGCATATCCTTCCAATGGAATATTTCTCAGCACTAGAAATAAATGAGTTATTAAGCCATGAAAAAGCACAAAGGAAACTTAATTTTGCATTGTTAAGTGAAAGAAATTAATCTGTAAAAGCTACATACTGTATAATTCCAAGTATGTGACATTCTGGAGAAGACAAAACTTTGGAGACCATAGAATTATCAGTGGTTGCCAGGGTTGGGAGGGGATGTAAATAAACAGAATACAGAGAACTTTTAGAACAGTGAAAATACTGTGTATGATATTATACTGGTAGATACACATTATAATACATTTGTCCAAACCCATAAAATGTACAATATGAAGAGTAAACCTCAACGTAAACTATGGATTCCAGGTGCTAATGATGTCAAGTAGGTTAATCAGTTGTAACAAATGTACCTCTCCAGTGGGGGTGCTGATAATGGAAAGGCTATGCCTGTATCTGGGTAGGGAGTATACAGGAAATCTCTGTATCATCTGCTCAATTTTTCTGTGATCCTAAAACTGCTATAAAAGCAGGTTGTTAAAAAAGAGTTCAATTATTAAAAGCATAAAGTAAACAGAAAAAGAAACTATACTTTTTAGAATATTTATTAGTATAGTAAAACTTTGGATTGCGAGTAACTTGTTCTGTGAGTGTTCTGCAAGATGAGCAAATATTTCTAATAAATTTTAACTTGATAAATGAGTGATGTCTTGCAATATGAACAGTATGTGATGCCCAACATCACATGATCACAACTGAGACAATGGTTCTTGAAATTTGCTTTGAAATTCAAGTGCTTTGGATTGCAAACATGTTCCCAGAATGAATTATGCTTGCAAACCAAGGTTTTACTGCATTTTATAAAACAGTAAAAATAGTTCAATAGTTCTTAAGAGTTTATTAGTAGTGGCTGACACATAATAGGTGTTGAATCAACATTTGTTGACTGAATGTATGTGTATAGGTATGAGTGTCTGCTCACTTATGCAAACATAGCACTCAATAACTCAAAATACTTTTAGTACCACAACCTAAGGAACACTCTGATTTAATCCAAGTTGACCCTTGCAGACACAATGTTGCTACACTAGATGAAGCAATTCCATTTCAGAAGGCTTTCCAAGAAGTTTTGGGGTTTTTTCCTTAATGTTTTTATTTATTTTTTAGAGAAAGGAGGTGGGAGGAAAGGGCAGAGAGAGAGAAGGAGACACAGAATCCGAAGCAGGCTCCAGGCTCTGAGTTGTCAGCACAGAGCCCGATACGGGGCTTGAACTCATGAGCTGTAAGATCATGACCTGAGCCGAAGTCAGACACTCAACTGACTGAGCCACCCAGGTGCCCCTAGAAGTTTTGGTTTTTAATGATCATCTTTGTGCCTTGTTTTGTTTTTAAGCTAGGCTGTAGTTTTGTAATCAAACTCTGGTTTAGAGATTTTGCTTTTAAAATTCGACGGACTATTTCTGTATCCCTTGAAAGTTGACAGTAGAACTGGCAAAATGTCAAGAACAATTCTCAAAAATGCCAATACAGGATATTCTTCAACAGAAGGAATACATCTTTGGAAGATTCTCTGCCGGAGTTAATTAGTTGTCTTTCAGAAACCTCTCACAGAGATATCTTAGAATCACTTTTATTAGTGGTTTTATCCATAGCATACAAGTCATGACCGGGCTTTTAGTCTGGCCTTAACACAGTGATATCTGTCCTGACAATCCCTGCTCTTTGACTGGAAAAAGGATTTCAAGAAGACTCATTATTAACTCTTGTTATGAGAAATTGGTTCGTCAGCATTGAGTTTAGTATTTGAAATGATATTTTTCTAGTCCTAGAATACAGTTGAAATTCAAAGAAATGCTTTGTGTTTGATGGAGTCAGACAGGGTATCAGCCCATGATTCCAGTCTGTGGAAGCCCTGGATATTGGTATTTCCCCTTCTGCGCTGCTCTCCAAATTTCCTTACATAAAAGAAGACTTTTAATCAAGGTAAATTCTCTTCTCTGTCAAAATGAGTGAGGCTAACAGATTCTGAAATACCCACTCCCAAATCAATGTCCTTTTATAGCTCCTGATCCCTTCTCTCCTTGCCTGCCCCCATTCTGGATCTCTTGATGCATGTGGTAGGTGAGATAATATGGGGAACACTTTTTATCTTGAAGAGCTGTACTTATTCTGCAATAATATACTATGTTTAAAGCCATTTCATCAAGGTGTGGCAAACTAAAAATAGCTTCTCCATACATTTCTTTCTGTTCTTCTCTCCTCAGCCTGAGAGACGTGTTCATATTTACTTCCTAAACAATAGTCCTTGCATTTGTTACATTTCTGTTTTAATAACTGTAATGGAAAGTGTCTGATAGAAATAAGTAACAGTTATTAACAGTTCATAAGAGAAAATGACATAGCAATTAGAACAACATAGATGTCTGGTGGCAAAATTTTGTTTCAAAAACAAAACAAACAAACAAACAGATATGCCTTACATGTAGTATTAAGTCAAAGATGTGGGAAGGTGGGAAAGGAAAGTCCATATTTTCACTGCAATAATTACCCTAAGTCATCAAGCAAGAGCTGAGCATAATAAAAAATAATTACAGAGCATATTTATGTAATAGTTTTTTTTTTAAGTTTGTTTATTTTGAGAGAAAAAGAGAGTGATTGGGGTAGGGGCAGAGAGGGAGAGAGAGAATCCTAAGCAGGCTCCATGCTACCAGCACAGAGCCCATCGAGGGGCTCAATCTCACAAACCATGGGATCATGACCTGAGCTGAAATCAAGAGTCAGATGCTTAACCCACTGAGCCACCCAGGTGACCCAATGCTTTTTATTTTTCAATGCATATTCTCAAAAATAATTTCCTTTGATGTACCAAGGTAAGGCAGGAGGGAAAAGCAACTTTTAAAAAACTGTTTCCATTTAATTGGAAAAACTGAGGGCTAGAGAGGTGAAGTGGCTTTCAAATGCCCCACAGTGATGGAAAAGTCAGAATCATCATCTGCTGACTTTAACTTTCCCTATGCACCATCTCTAAGCACACTTGCAGATAGTCTTCCACATCATAAACAAATAATGGTTCATTTGCTCCTGAATTCTTAGACCCATATTTCACCCCAGCTCAAAGAAGGCATCAAAGAACTGCAGAACATATGGAAAGAGCAAGGCAGGATCAAGCTGCTGAGTCAGAGAATGGACAGACATGAAGAGATGCAGGATTGTAGTACAAGATTTAAGTTTTTATCAACAGAACATGTTTGAAAAGAAAATAACCAAATCATTAATGTGATTAATTAATAAGTTTAACATTTATTGGGCACATACTATATGATGACTCCAGAAACAATAATATGTGCTTAGGACACAAGGATGATAGATAGTTCCTTTGGGGGAAACACACTTAAGCAAACATGGAAAAACCACACAGATAAGTCTTCTGGTTCAAAATGAAAATTTGAGTTCTATGCATTTAATTCCCTTCTCTCCCAAATTCACATTTATAGGAATACCTATGCATGTATACAAAAACATTCATAAGCATGTATATGGATATATATGTGTGTGTGTGTGTGTGTGTGTGTGTGTGTGTGTACTGTGTATATTTATTCATGAATTCATGTAAACAGGTATATATGTATGTGTCTGTATATATATATATGTGTCTATGTTCATATGCACACAAGTTAGAAATTTAGATCAATATAGATAAGAAAGTGAAAAATATACAATGTCATGATGACAGGATCAAACTGAAAGCTAAACTGATAAACCCAATTATCTAATAACTGAAGCCATATTACAAAGGGTTATGAATGTATAATCTTATAACAAGGAAAAAGGGAGAGTTTTGGAACAATAAACAAATCACACATGACCAACCATAATTTGTATATATGTCTATGTATTATGTTCCTAAAATAATTTATAATGTTAGAATTTTATCCCAGCCACTATCATTATCTACCCTTTCCTGTTAGCTTTATTCTTATTCACTTGGGGTCCTATCCACCTCTGCCTGGTTGATCTTAACCATAGGGCTTACGGTCAATGGAATGTATTCAGTGGTCAGTTTACCAGTTTCAACCTTGGCCCTTAAGAATTGTCTTTTGCTTGGGGCGCCTGGGTGGCTTAGTCGGTTAAACATCCGACTTCGGCTCAGGTCATGATCTCACAGTTCGTGGGTTCAAGCCCAGTGTCAGGCTCTCTGCTGACAGCTAGTTCAGAGCCTGGAGCCTGTTTCAGATTCTGTGTCTCCCTCTCTCTCTGGCCCTTCCCTGTTCATGCTGTCTCTCTTATAAAAAAAAATAAAAAACATTAAAAATTAAAAAAAGAAAAAAAGAATTGTCTATTGTTCTGGGTCACCATGCTTTGGTCCTGTGATACACCATGGGAAGCACATGGGCCAGGTATCTGTTGCCCCAAAAGAAAAGATGTTTGGAGCAATCTAAATCTGACCTATTACCTAGCCCATTCTATCACAGCAAAGTCACAGCCTGCCCACAAAAGTAAGAAAACTAAGTGCTTGCTATTTTAACCTAGTAAGAAATTGAGGTTGCTTGTCACACATTATTGTAGCAATAATTTACCAATATCCCATGGGTTCTCAGTATACTTGGCATGGGGCACATGCTGTATAAAGTAGGGGTGTTACTGAAGGGAATTTGTTAATAAGAAAATCATGTCCATTGGGAAGAGGGAGGAAAAGCTTGGCTAACTTCAATATGTCACAACTAACTCAAGGGAGAAAAAGTTCAACTATTTTGCAAGTAGCAGCAATGTTTGTTATCATACATTGCTCTTTCCAGTTGTAATGCAAAGCCATGCCAGTCAGGCAAAAGTAGCCTTTGTGGCAGGCAGCAGAGATTGAAGAAGAAGGGTTGGGCGGTGGGGCCAAATTTCAATTTTCAGAAATGGAGAGATGCACAGAGCCTTCTCTGGAGGTATGCCAGACAAGGAGGAGGTCTTGCATACCTCACAACCTGGACATTTTCACCACCTTGTAAACAAGGACCAGGTGTCTACTAAGGTTAAGTGGCTACATCAAAAACAAATGACAGTCACAAACACAGAAAAATGCACTTATGATAGAAGAGTATAACTTTCTTGCAAGACAAATTCCTGTACTTATAACTCTTTTCTCACTCCTCATTTACAAGTGGCACCCTTATCTGGAAAGATATAAGTGCAAAAATGTTGCACAGATCAACAAGGTTATTATCAGTGGCTTGCTGAAGATGTGTCTCTATTTTATTTGGTGGGGTTTTTTTTATTAATTTTTTTTAATGTTTTGTTTATTTCTAGGAGAGAGAGAGAGCGTGAGCAGGGGAGGGTCAGAGAGAGAGGGAGTCACAGACTGAAACAGGCTCCAGGCTCTGAGCTGGCAGTCAGCACAGAGCCCGACGCGGGGCTGGAACCCACGAACCGCGAGATCATGACCTAAGCGAAAGTCGGACGCTTAACCGACTAAGCCACCCAGGCGCCCCATTATTTGGTGGGTTTTGTGTGTGTGTGGCTGCCCATGGCCTGAACCTTGTGACATGAAAGATTTTCCTAATGTCCATCTAGAAGTCATTCACATTGCGAAATTTGGGCTCCCCTGATGATTGCCCAGGTCCTCTCCATCCCTCTGATCCCTGTCCCTGTGTTTCATAGAATTGAAGGATTGCCTTCCATGTGTTGAATCCTAAGCTAGTAAGTAATTTTTCTATCTAGTAATTCAAACATATTATATCTTTGAAAAATGTTCTCACAATATTGAATATGTGAATGGCATCCTTCCTGTTTGGACACACTGATACAGTTTTCTAAAATATACATATTTTTATATAACATTGTAAATATAAATGAAAATTCAGCATGGTGCAGTCAAATATATGGGCTCTGTTTACCATCTTAAATAGAAACTTTGAAGCGTTTCCAGAATCTAATGAACAAAATTGACAATGGATTATATATGGGAGAAATTTAGAGGTTTTGTTTTGTTTGGGAGCCTCAGGGATAAAATTATATCAGAAAAGTACATGTAGTGAGAACTGAAAAGAATTCTTTATACTCCTAACATTTAATGACCAAATAATGGAAAAGACTACTTAAGAAAGTTTAGAAGAAATGTTCAAGATTTTAAGGAGAAAAATTAAGATACTGCACAGTCCTGGAAACAAGAGTTCAGAAAATAAAAGGTGTAACGAAAAGTGGTAAGTGCTGTTGAAAAATGGGTATGATAAGAATTGAACTGGCCATCAGATTGGAATGTTGAATAGTCCTGGTGATCTTGGGGAGATCATTAGCAGAAAGGGGTGTAGGCCAGATTGCACTGTTAGAAAGTGAATGAAATAGGATTGAGTGGAGACTGCAAAAGTCAACAGCCCTTTTGGGAATTCAGTCAGCTTGCCATCTCTCTCTCCTATATTCTGATAATTTGTTCACTTGACTATCTTCCCCAGAGGCAGTAAGATCTTAAGGGTGGGCACAATGTCTTTAACTTTTATATCACCAGCATCTAGCACAGAGCCTGGCACATAGTAATCGTCCATTAATGTTCCTAAATGAGTGAATTACCAGCTTTGGTGGCTGTAAGCACCATGTTGACAGATATTTATACCATCTTTGGTAAAGGAGCCAGGCAAAGCATGATCCCCCTGGAGAGAGTTCTCTAAAAGCCTTAGCAAAGCTTTTCTGTGCAACCTGGAATAGATGAATTGCCAGAGCTACAGTCTGCAGAAACTGCAAGGGTAATTTTAGGTCATCAAGATGTCATTTCCCTAAATGGAATAACTAGTCTCTTGCTGGTTGGAAATCAAGTGTATTCTTGTCAGAGAGCTTTCGGTGCGGATACTGGTGATGGCCTTGCTGGTTTGAACTGAAGCTTTTAGCCCTCATTCTATAAGCATTAGATTTGGATCCACATTTAAAATGGAAAATGCTATTTAAAAATATCTGATAGCCCATTAAAGTTCATCGTTCTGTCATCTTACCATCTCCTCTCAAAAGGAAGTGCCGGGCTGTGCTCCTCTCTGCTGGAAGCTGCTTTTACAGTGACACAGCACACAAAAGCTGATTGTCTCTTTTTGAAGGGGTAAGATCTTCCCATCTCTGGATAGGTCACTTTTTAGAAAGCATTGTTCCAATTCAGCTAATTTCAGTCTGATCATTTTCTTCTGTTCAATCTTCTCAAAAAGCATCCATTTTGCAACTCTGAATTCCATTCTGATTTTTCTTAGGTTTCATCTCTCATCAAGTTACTTTGTTGCCTTTTCCAGCCAATATTAATGTAGTCCTATACCCACATACATATATTTGAATATATATATTTGTGTGTGTTTCTCTATATATGTATGTGTTTTGCAAGCATTTTCATACATGTGCGTATTTTATCATAACGGAGATTAAAATGAATAGATGGATTCATCTGTCTATAAATCATGGCATGGTGGCCATGTGCCTCTGACACCCCAAAGAAAGTAGGTTTAGTGTTTATCTCCTTATTTTTTCTCCTGTTTTGAATGAACAGAGCAGGAGACATTATCTATATTTAAGGCTTCTCCTAGGTTTGACGAATTTGCTAATATCCCCTTTGTTTCAGTCTGACATGAGGGTCCAAGACTGATATTGTGGATAATAACCTCAAGGACAGAAGTATACTTAAGATGGTGACACCCTGGATTCAAACAAAGTAGCTAGCTCTCTTCCCCTCCTTCCCCTTTCTCATCCCTTCCAACTTCTATTCCATCTAAGATGTTTAAATGTCCGTTCCATTATATAGACTCAAGATTGACACTGAGACATCTCTTCCTGTTCAATTCATAAAGCCTTTCTCCATAATGTTTCTCTGACCATTATATCCATAGGGATCTCTCCTCACTCTGAAATCACTCAGCTCTAATTTACCAAGGTCTCTGCCCTTCACATGCGATGTAGACATTTATTTTTTAATAGTATATGGCTGCATTCTAATCTTTTTAGGATCAAAGATACTAATTATTTTCAGCTCTGTTTTTCCATCAGCCTTAGAGAACACCTAGACATAGTAGGTGTTCAATCAACACATTTTGTTGCATTTGTTGGTTCACTGACTAGATCATCTTTTAAAATTCTATTTTTAAAAGTCTGATTGTGGCCTTCAATTTTACATAACCTTTAGTTAAATGGCTCTTCTCCTAGGCAGCCAGTTTGGGCTGATCCCTTAAGACCCTCCTCAAGAACAAATTTGTTTTATTTCAAAATGGCAGACAATATTTGGTTGTAACTTTGATAATCATTAAGATAATATAGAACCATCTATCTGAAGGTCTCAAAACAATCCAAATATTTGTGGAGTAATTAATGATTTCACAGAACATCTCACTCATAAGATCTTATTTTGTTTCACAATTATTTACAGCAAGTATGTAAGCCAAGTATTACTCCATATTAGAGAAAGGTGAAATATTTTAACTTGATGAATGTCACAAAGCCAGCAAAAAGCAAACTGGAACTGGAAACCTAGTTTACTGACCCCAGGATTAGTGGGGTTTTGTTTATTTGTTATTTGCTTATTTCCCTTCTACCAAAGTGTTCCCTTGGATATTTAAAATTTTTGTGTGCTCCTTCACTTGTTTCCTAGAAATTAGGGCATTCATATTGTTTTTATTTAGTTTTGTACTCTAATGTGGTAACTCTGTCTTCTGTGGCTGTATAAGAGTTTTTCCCAGAGTGATTTTTTTTAGCAAATTTGTAGCATGATATTTTAAACAGAGTCCTTCAAATGAAATTTTAAAAGGTTGGCATGTTAGGGCTGACCTTTACACAGAGTGAATCCAACTTGACATTTCCCATGCTTTAAGATGAGACTTCTCCATGATTGCTTCCTTTCCCCACCCTGCCTGCCTTAATTATTCCTAATCTCTTACACTAAAGCTCTGCTTAAGTGAACTCCACTGTACCTACTAGTGGCCTCCCAGAAGAGTGGGTCAAAAGCAATTACCATTACAAAGTGATTGGCTTTTCTTAGTAGAACCAAGACTTATAGGAAGAGTACTTTTACTGACTTTCTGTGGCCGAGTTAGTGCAGAAAGGCTCCCCTGCAGAGCCTGGCACATCGTCTCACAGAAAGCAAGCTCCCTAGATATAGTGTTATCAACTTAGTCCTTGAATTCTCCCAGTCTAAGAAAGATACTAACCATCAAAAGCAGGATGAGGGTATATCTATGCCCTGGATTCCCCCACAAATATATGTCTAAACAGAACCTCAGAATGTAGATTTTTTTGGAAATAAGATCTTTGCAAATGTAATTGGTTACAATGATGTCATATTGTTTTAGAGTGAAACCTAAATCAATATGCCTTGCCTCCTTAAGAGAAGAGGAGATACTCTTCTCTGACACAGCAGAGATAGGGATACTGACACAGCAGGAAAGTGGCCATGTGAAGATGGCAGCAGAAATTGGGGGGATACACTACAAGACAAGGAATGTTCAGGATTGTAGACGCTAGGAAATACTAGACGCTAAGAAAAATGCATGGAATGGATCCTCCCTTTGAGCCTTTAGACCATGACTCTGCTGATAACCTTATCATGGACTTCTGCTTCCAGAATTGTGAGAACATATATTTCTGTTGTTTTAAGCTACTTGATTTGTGATAATTTGTTACCGCATCCCTAGGAAATGAATATAAACGTCCATGTTTCCTAGACTTTTGTTTTCTTTGAGGGGATAGCATACCTACAAAACCCAGTCTTATGGCAGTGATGCCTTCATAGTTTAAATGTGGCTCAGCCAACTCAGGGAGCAGACTCTGGTGAACTATTGTGGTCAGTGTAGTGACCGTGGGGAGGTATAATTTGAGATAAGTTTGAACATTAAGGGGAACATAGAAAATTATAAAGAGTGGAGGGGAGAGACATTCTAGGAAGATGACTCTTATGTTTCATACTGAATTTAGGGGAGTGGGTGGGGACCATGGAGAGCCCTACACTAAGGATAGGTACAGGTTTTTGGATTCCACATTTAGATGAGATGGGGGCATTGATGGTTGCAAAACCCTGAGGAAAGGCATTAATCACTCTTTTACTGATTATTTTTAAATTATTTCTTATTAAAATTTTTTAATGTTTTGATTTTATTTTTGAAAGAGACAGAGCATGAGAGGAGAAAGTGTGGAGACAGAGGGAAACACAGAATCTGAAGCAGGCTCCAGGCTCTGAGCTGTCAGCATAGAACCCAGTGCGGGACTCAAACTCACAAACTGTGAGACCATGACCTGAGCCAAAGTCAGACTCTTAACCTCCTGAGCCACCCAGAGGCTCCAACTCTTTCACTGATTATTGATAAGGTTCCTTTTCATTCTGTTTCCAGTATATTTAAAGCTGTACAGAAAAAAAATGAAAAAAATTAAAAATTACAAAAGACTGTAGGGAAGTCTATATTACTTAGTGGAAAGAAAAAAGAAGCCCCAGCTTTGATTTTTTTCCCAACACTTCATTTCAAATGAATCACTGTCAGTTCTTGTCAATCTGCTTTCATTTGGTACATTCAATGAAAGCCTAGTGTCCTGTGAAAGTATGCCTCAGCCTGGCATGCTGTGAGATAGCCATTGAAAAACTGATTATTCTGGACTTCCTTGCTGGAAGGACTGTTTTCTTGGGAGGCTATTCCTGGTGGGTCTTCCAGGCCAGGTATCCAGGTGAGTTCTGATGCTACACTATCTTGGTTGAGTATCAGGATGTGTCCTGTGCACCAGAAGTGTGTGTATGTTCACATGTCACCTTCCAGAAAGTGAAGCAAGCCCAAGTGTAAGGCCTTCTATTACATTAAGGACACTATGATAAGTGTTCTTTGAAGGACACAGTGATAGTGCCTTTGGTGACAATCAAGCAAATTCTGGATTTGGCTTTTACTTGTAGACTGTGACCACTTTGAAGGCATTTACTTCATGGATACCTGAGGCCAACACAATTGATTGGGTCAGAAAAAGAATGGGACATGAGGGGCACCTGGGTGGCTCAGTCAATTGAGCATCTGACTCCCACCTAGGTCATGATCTCACAGTTCAGGAGTTTGGGCCTCTCATCAGGCTCATCCCCAGCATTGGCTCTCTGCTGTCAGTGGCAGAGCCTGCTTCGGATCATCTATCCCACATCTACTCCTCCACTTCCCCCACTATCTCAAAACTAAACATAAAAAGAAAACTTTTAAATTTTTTATGTTTTATTTATTTTTGAGTGAGAGAGAGAGACAACATGATCAGAGGAGAGTTAGAGAGAGAGGGAGACACAGAATACGAAGACAGGCTCCAGGCTCTGAGCTAGCTGTCAGCACAGAGCCCGATGCGGGGCTCCAACCCACAAACCGTGAAATCATGACCTGATCCAAAGTCGACGTTTAACCAACTGAGCCACCCAAGTGCCCCCAAAATGGAAACTTTTTAAAAAAGAAGAATGGAAAGTGAGATTACACAATACTGTTTATTTTCTGCACTTTGATTTTGTTAGCTAATTGATATATTTTCCATCAATAATGAGATATTTTAAGTGTACAGAAGTTTCTCTTTTAAACATTTATTTCATATTCAATAAGTACATAATAATATCAAAAGGTCCAGAAGTGAATAGATTAAATAAGATTAGTAATATTCACAATGCCTGACACACGATAGAGGCTTGATAACCATTGAATGAATGAATGATTGAATCAGTGAGTGAGTGAATGAAGTAACACATCTAATTTTCACATATAATTCTGACCACAAGTGTTTTCTATATATATTTTAAAATATGTATTTTCATAAGGTATTTTGCTAGATAAGAATGTGTTCAATTTTTTTAAAAAAATTTTAACATTCATTTTTGGGAGAGAGAGTGTGAGTGAGGGAGAGACAGAGAGAGAGGGAGACTCATTTTTGACATGAGGTTGATTAGAGAGTTATATGAAAATGCATAAGACCTAATTCCTTCTCTTAATTCAAAATCTGGTGGGTAGCTGGGTTCTAGTAAATTAAAAAAGTTGCTATATAGTATGATATGTAATAGACTATTCTATCTGAGGGACAATCCAGGGACCAAGGATAGAGACCAACCAGCACTATTTCTTCCCTTAGGAACTCACATGTTGGATTTGCTAGAGAAAGATAAGTAAAAGTACATTTATAATAAGCTTCATTGTACTCTATGGTAAAAGAAGGATAGGATGGTAAGTAGGCCCAGAGAAAGGAGTCTCTAACACTGTTTGGATCACACACAAAGATGCTGGTAGACGTTACTAAACAAAGATTTAGTTATCCAACTGGTGTTCAAAATGGAACAAAGCCCAGGCCCAGTAACTAGCATGGGACCTACAATTAAGGATGAAATGATGTCAAGTTCTAAGTAGTGGTCTAGGGGTCTTTAATTATTTTCAGTAGTGAAATGACCCCCAAATGACTTCTGTGATATCAGCTGTATGGAAAGAAGGCCAATAGAGGCTTAGATAAGCATGATCTTTTGATACGGTTTAAAATGTTCCAAGGAAGGCCCTGATATCATCTTGAATCTGCCTCAAACACTAATTGTATTTTGTAAATCTTTTGCCATTTCCTACATTGCACCTGCTACCAATCCCTTCCCTAAATTTCCATGAAGATTCTCACTTCCCCCTTCCTGATGAAAGTTAATAAATAAGATGACAGGGTTCTCACATTGATACAGGAGGAAAAATATGAATTGATTGTCTGGGAGTATTTTTTTCTGCAAAGGAAAGGCTCCATAGAGGAGAGACTTGGCAGGAGGGATGGTTGTGACTGTCAGCATTTTAGAAAGAAAGCTGTCATACTGTATAGTTGTTTAGGAGGTGTAGTATCAAGGGTGAAAACACAGTGGTCAGTTGACTGCAACCTTGCAGTGCTAGAAATGCATTCTCTATGCCTCTAGGCTTAGCCAACCCTCACAGACTTCCAGGATTATATTTTTAATTTTCATGGCCTAATTTAGGAATTTCTTTTGGAAAATGATGTTTCTGAATCATTTAATCCCTATTATTAATGCGTGACCCTCTATTCCTATATTTTAATTATATGTTATAGACAATGTTGCAGGGGTCTGCACATTATTGTAGAACCAGGAGAGGGGACTGTAATTCCACAGAGAGGAATGATGTTTGCTTAAAAAGCATAAAGCATTGTTAGGCCAAAATAAATTATCAATAAGTATGTCACAAGGAGTTAAATTACAGCAACTTGCTCACCACATTATTTTGTACAGACAATATTAAAGAGTTCTATAATGTGATACTTTTGTGTGGAGTAGACAATTGTGGACTGTATGTCTACACAGTTGTGAGTGTGTGTGCGCCCCCTAGAGCTTTGGGAATGAGAGCACTGTGCATTTAAAATAGCACAAAGCAAATACACAAGCCAACACTGTGCTTCAGTCCCCCAAATTTCCACTCAAGTCCTTTCCATTCATCATTGAGATATTTCCAAGGTAACTTCAATCTCAAGTCACAGGCCTTTGAAAATCAGAGTCAGTTGCTGGAATTTCTAGGGAGAACTGAACGGGCCACCATTCTGACATGCCACTTTCTACAAGGAGGTGAACAGGAAGCCAGCACTGCGAGAGAGTACTGTAGGGTGTACTTTGTCAGGTGAGGCTATAGGAGATTAACAAGAACCTAACTGTCCCTCTGGTTTTACCCTCAGCTGTATACCTTCATCATGGATTCCCCACAGGCCTGTGCGATCCATACAGAAATGCGTTACAGCTAGATTCCACAGAAACCATCTCCCTCCACACCAAACAGAATACAACTCCGAGGAAGAGTCAGTCTGACTTTTTCCGTCCTAGATAATTGGGGTTCAGGCCTTAAATTACACCTTTAAGTCATCTTATGTGATCAGTGTAGCTAGCATTTGTTTTAGTTCTTTGGAGCTGTTATAACAAAATACCACAGACTAGGTGGCTTATTAAAAAAAAAAATGTATCCTCATGTTTTCAGAGGCTGGGACGTTGAAGATCACGGTACAGATAGCTTAGTCAAGTCCAAGATCAGTGTCTGGTGAGGGCCTACTTTCTGATTCATAAATGGCACCTACTCACTGTGTCCTGCCATGGTGACAGCTCTGTGGGATTTCTCTTATAAAGGTGATAATGACCCAATCATCCCCAAGCATCCCACCTTTCAATATCATGACTTTGGGAATTAAGATTTTAGCATATGAATTTGGGAAGACAGCAGACATTCAGACCACAGCAGCACTATCTGAAAGTCACTTTATCATACCCTAAATACCCCTGCACACAGCGGATATAGCTATTTCTTTCCCATCTCAAAAACTCTGCTGCCTAAGTTTTACATCTCGTTTGTGGTGTTGATTTTTCCTAGTGACTACATATATTTAAAATATATATATTGCCTTTAAATTGCCTGTTTTGAGGTATTGCAATAGACTACTCCAAATCACTTCCAGATTTTTAGGCTTTCCCTTGAACTTTTAAAGATATTTTATTTACAAAAGAAAAGAAATAAAGCTCTCTTTCCATCATCTGAGAATGAAAGGAAACAACATAGAAAGAAGAGAAGATTTTGTAAACATAAAAAAATATAAATGCAAAGAAATTTCTTTGTTGTTCTATACTTTAGAATAACATGGCATTACTCTTACCCTTACATTGGAAGAATGTAATCTCACAGAAGTTTGTTGCCCCATGCTTTAGGATCATGGTTGTAGAGATCAAATGATTTCTGAGGTTCTATAACAATTTTCAGAACCTTCATATTTCTTATCATTTGCAGAGCTGCAGAATATCAGTGAGGAATTTTGTTATGTCTTTGAATAGTTTCCTACCTCTTTACTACTGGAACAATCAACATCTGACTAGGCTCTGAGCTCCATGAAACACACCATGATTTCCAAACTCGCTCCATCTTTCTAGTCCCAATTCCAGCAGAGTGTCCAGGATTGTTTTTTAAACAGTATTTTTTTTTTTTTTTGAGTGATTGAAGCAATCACTCAATGTGATTTACTTGAGTAAATGAAGCAGTTCTGGAGATGGATACTAACTGTAGAAAAGGCAAATAAAGGGATTCTGGGAGAGTAAAACCAAAAAGGGTTAGATAGGGTGGCCATCTTAGGAAAACAGACATTGTGGTCAAGAATAGGGAGTTCCCTATATTCACTTCCCAGAAAGTTTCTTATGTTTTGGAACTGTTTTAAATACCTTGGAGTAGAAAACACCTCTCCTAGTGTTATGATATGTTTTGTTTTTGTCTCTGTGTGTGGGTCAAATCTCACTTAGTTAAAACTTCCTTCAAAAAGCCTTAAAGAGGAAATTGCTACACTTCTGTCCTTTTTAAAATCTGTTTTTGGGAGTGCTTGTGTAGCTCAGTTGGTTAAGCATCCAACTGGTGGTTTCAGCTCAGCTCATGATCTTACAATTCATGAGTTCATGCCCTGCATTGGGCTCTGTGCTGACACTGTAGAATCTGTTTGGGATTCTCTCTCTCTCTCTCTCTCTCTCCCTGCATCTCCCTCACTTGCTCTCTCTCTCTTTATATATATATATATATGTATTGTTATACATATATAATATATATGTATTGTTATACATATATATAATATATATGCATTGTTATACATATATATAATATATATGCATTGTTATACATATATATAATATATATGCATTGTTATACATATATAATATATATGTATTGTTATACATATATAATATATATGTATTGTTATACATATATAATATATATGTATTGTTATACATATATAATATATATGTATTGTTATACATATATAATATATATGTATTGTTATACATATATAATATATATGTATTGTTATACATATATAATATATATGTATTGTTATACATATATAATATATATGTATTGTTATACATATATAATATATATGTATTGTTATACATATATAATATATATGTATTGTTATACANTATATATATAATATATATATGTATTGTTATACATATATAATATATATATAATATATATGTATTGTTATACATATATAATATATATATTATATATGTATTGTTATACATATATAATATATATAATATATATGTATTGTTATACATATATAATATATATATAATATATATGTATTGTTATACATATATAATACATATATATATTTGCTATTGTTGTTGAAATACTGTCTTTATGTCTAGTGAATATGACATCTTCCTGTGTGTCATCAAGAAAAGTCATTATCTTTTGGTTTAATGTGTGATCTGATCATTAATAAGAGTGTTGATGAAACTCAGCTTGTGGTGAACTCTAGCCTTCAATCTAAAGCTATTCACATTCCTGAAGCACCACCTCAAAAGAGCCCAGAGACCTCAGAGATGTAGTAGACTCATCTTCAGGGAGTCATTGAATCAATTTTTTTTTGTTAATGTCAAAACTAAGAATTTAATTCGGTAGGCTGTAGGTGTAAACACACTATCCATCAACTTCATGATTTAGCCACATCTTAAGCCTTTTTAATAGTTAGGTTTTACCAATTTTTTATTTTAGCCACCATGGGGGAGAGATAGACAAGGAAATGTGTTTACTTGCATTATCCCATTTTATTCTATCAGTAGATACACACACACAATATCAATTTGATTATATATATAATTTTAAAAATATTTACTTATTTTTGAGATAGAAAGAGCTCAAGCAGGGGATGGGTAGAGACAGAGGCAGAGAATCCAAA
Organism: Hyaena hyaena; assembly: GCF_003009895.1. Taxonomy (NCBI): domain Eukaryota; kingdom Metazoa; phylum Chordata; class Mammalia; order Carnivora; family Hyaenidae; genus Hyaena; species Hyaena hyaena. Next base: position 109,064 of record NW_024081707.1, read on the forward strand.
GCAGTCTCCAGACTCTGAGCTGTCAGTCCAGAGCCTGACATAGGGCTTGAACTCATGAACCTCAAGCCGAAGTCAGATGCTCAACTGACCAAGCCACCCAGGTGCCCCACATTATCCTAATTTTAAGGAGATGAAGATCACTGGGTTAATAGATAACAAGCTCTTTGTCTTTAATTCCCTTTTTCTCTTTCTCCTCTTCCATTCCTCTCTCCATCTTTCTGTCTCTCTTCATTTTTACTCTCTCCGTTTGCTTTCCTCTGACTCATTGTGCCTTTCAACTTTTCCTCTCTCCCTCCTTCTGGCCTCTTCTTTCTCACTCCATTTCCATCTCTGTACTTCTCATTCTTTTTCTCCTCTCTTTCTTTTCATCTCCTTCATATTTTCTTAGAATACCTGGAATGAGAACTCAAACCAGGAGGAATCTCTCTCCTTTCTGTCTCATTCCATGGTAAGAGAGAAGTAGACTTTGGACTTTTCCCAAACACTTCTACTTATACCCTTAGAGGAGAGGAGCCTTGGGTTTAGGAAATAAGAGAATTGTCATGTTTTAGTGTGAATCATTTTCTGTAAATGCCCTTAACAATCCCCTTCTTCTTGGCATATATTTCCCTGTAGTCCATGGAGAGATGCAGGTTAGCATGACCCAGATTCAGGAATCTCAAGAGATGTGGATGTGAGTTAGTGTCCATGATTTTCAGCTGTCAAACTCTGCTGGCGTCAGAAGACCTGGGCTTGAGAACTGTTTTAGTTTGTGGGTCTGTGCTCTATTTCTGTAATGTGGGCATGGTATCTCCTTTCCCTACTTCACTGATGTGTTCTGAGGATCAGATTAAATAGCACAGAAAAAGCATTAATTGTAAAAGGAGAAAATGATCATGCAATTGTATTATGCTTGATAGATCATTATATAAGAACAAAAAAAGTCATTAAGAGAAAGAAAAAGTAACCCTCAGTGGGGAGAAGTTATTGATGATACACCTGTTCAATAAGGACTACTATCTAGAATATATAAAGCACTCCTAAAAATCAATAATAACAAGGTAGAACACTGCTGTAGAAAATATGCAACAATGTGAACACGTCTCCTCAAAAGAAGAGTTCCACATGGCCAGGAAACAAATGAAAAAGGGGCTTCACTTTATTAATTGTTTGGCACTTCACAGACTATGTCCAAATTGTAAATAAATGGATGAAAATATTATCAGTTGGAGATCATTTAATTAAAATGTGATACCACTAAAATCTCATTAAAGTTTCTATAATATAATAATAATGATAATAATAATTCCAAAAAAACTTCAAGTTGATGAGTATGCAGGGCCACTGGGATACTTCTCACACAATGATGATGATGGTGCACATTTCTACAGCCACTTTAAAACACTGTTTGGTAGTATCTACTACAATTGAACACTTGTACACTCTAGGACTCAACAATTCACTTCTGAAATTTTCCTATAGAAATTCATATATAATTTTTCACCAAACGACATGGACAAAAATGTTTGCAGCACAACTATTCATAATGCTACAAATGAGTAATTAACTAAATGTTCACCAACAGAGGAATATAAATTGTGGTTCATTTACAAAATGGCATGCTACACAGCAATGACACTGAATGTACTAAAACTCCATGCAACCATGTGAGTGACTGTGTAATGATGACTGAAGGAAGCAAGACACAAAAGAGTTAATATCAAGTGATTTCATTTATATAAAATTCCAGATCAGGCAAATTAATTGTTGTTAGTAGAATACAGGATAATTTTCTATTACCTCCTGGGATGGAGGGTAGTGACTGTTGAGGGACCATAAGGGAGAGTTCTGTTGTACTGCTAATATTGTTTTCTTGAGCTGCATAGCTGGTTACAAAGGTGTATTGAATTCTGAAAATTCAACTGGCTGAATACTTATGGTACTATTCTATATGTCTATTATACCTTGATATAAAAGTTGAAAACAGTATCCCTTAGGTTGTCTTGAGATTCAGAAATGAGGGGAAAAATTTTTTTTCCAGTAGAAATGCATTCTATTTGTCAGAAATTCTGTGCATAGCAAAGAGAAATTACAATCTGTTCCTGGTTAAGGAACAAGTTCAGACTAAGAAAAAAATGATATAGATTTGAATTCAGTGGAGAAGAATCAAGGAATTAAAGAAAAGAGAATATTTATGGTATAATCCTGGATTTATGTGTAAACAAGGCTGAGTAGAAAAGTGGCTGGCACAAAGTTTTGGTGGAATTCCAATTTAAATAGTTTGTTCTTAATTCTAAGATATTGAAAGAGTTTGATCTCTTACCACAGGAGGGGGGAAAAACAGAATGATACGACTGCATGTGTGATCTGAAGTCCAACATGGAATGAAGGGGAAAGGTGAGATGGGAGTAAGGACAGTTGGGTGCAAAGAATAAAGCCCTTGGTCATGAACTTACTGAGGTCTATGAATTCTTTTTTATTAAACAAGACTATCATGTGTTATGACAGAAATTAAAGTCAACATCTGTTCTAAGGGTTCTAACTGGAATTTCATTATCAGTTTATGTATTTGTCCACATACACCATATATATGTTCAGGGAGGAATCTTAACTATGCTCATATTAATATGTGGGAAAAAAGCTATAATTTTTGTTTTTTAAAGCATCGTTAAAAAACCTGGCGGTCTTCTCTTCCTTCTCAGCCAAAATGGAGTAGTAGATTGCACTCCATTTATGAACCGGCAGTACGTTAACTTGCAGCATGGGTAGGATTACCATAAATTAAGGCAAAACTACAACGCTAAGCAAAAGAACAGAATGTGTTTGGCAATGGGCTATCCTTGACTTTGTAATCATTTGTTTTAGTTCTAATCTGCACATTCCAGTAATCTGCCAGCCAAAGAGGCTTGTGAATTAGCAAGGTTTAGCTGTTTATAAAACACATGCATAAATATATGCAGGGACTGTGTTTGAACACAGGGTGTGCATTTATGTGTGCAGATGCATCTGTGTGGGAATGGGCAGAACGCTGGATGTCTTGAAGGGAATGTGAATGTGTGGGTCTGTTATTGTGTTGAGTGGGTATGTATGTCAGTGTGTGAGGGGGAGTTGGAGTTGTAATGCACACAGTTGTGCTGGCAAGAATTTTCTCATGAAGAATTGACACTGCCAGAGGTTTGTGCAATTGCTGCCTAGTCTACTCAACCACAATCAGTGTAATCATGGAGAAGACAGGGATCTTTGGGATCTTTTGTAGAAGATGTCACAGCAAGAAGAGGTGATGTGCTCAGAGCCACATAGATAATAGAGAACTACTCCTGAAAATAATGATAGAATAATGGAATTTTTAAGTCCATTGAGTAACTCTGGCTCTGAGAGTTGTAATCAGATTCAGAAGTCAGTAGTTGGAAGGTAGATAGTTTTCATCCAAAGTACTCTCAGTGTCACTGTCTTTATTTGTTTTGGTGTGGTAAAATGATGGCCATTGTCCCACTTGCCAGAGCCTCAAGACTAAAGACTAAAACACAGGGAAAATATAAGGAGATATTTTGGGTTGCTTATTTAAGAGATCCTGGTATTTACAGGTGTGCACATATCACTGTCCCTGTATGTGTCTATACATGGCCTTAGATATACAGAACTAAGTGGTAACAATATACTATGAAGTCAGTAAGAGACCTTCCTTCCATGCTTACTTATGCATTAAGTTCTCCTAATAAGAGGAAGCAGATTTTTCTTCTCTGCATGACAGGGGTTAGCAATTGGTCTTCCTAGGAAGCTTAGAGTCATCTGGAGGGGTAAGAAACTTGATTTTTAGAAACTTTCCAAAGAAACAGGGCTGAAAACTGGAGAAACAAGGGAATGTGAGAAGAAACAGGAATGTGGGAAGTATAAAAAAGAGAAAGACTCATGAGCTAAGTTTCACTGTTGCCAAATTTGCTGAGCATTGACTGTGTGTATGTGGTGTGTGTGTGTGTGCGTGTGTGTGTGTGTGTGTGTGTTGGGCATGTACACACATGAACACATATTGAATATATAAATTACCAGCACATTTTCTCTGTTGTGAAGTATTTAAGTGCCAAGATATAGGTGGTTCTTGGAAGTACTTACAGAACATATGCTGTGCTATTCCACCATCTGTAGCCTAGGACTTTGGACCAGATTCTGTTGCTTTGCTTTGGGGCAAGGAAGAAAGAAATGAGCAGATTTCTCCCTCATTTGTGACTCCTCTGACCAACCAGCTGAGTCCTAGGACTCTAACCTTGCATAAGTCTAGTTCACGCTTCTCCCTGGGGTGCACTTGAAACTTGATGTTTGAAGTTAAGAAATGGCTCTGTTCTCACCTGAGGAGGGAAATATTACTCTTACACACAACTCTTTGAAAGCAGTTGTACTCAACAGTGTTTTTGTCCAAATTCTTCAAATATGCCATGTTTTTTTCTTCATGAATTCCACTCACAACTGCAATTGCCTTGATGATATAGTCTATCTAAAACTAATCTCATCACTGTCTACCTATACTTTTGCAACAGAATCTAAACTCTTAATTTAGCTACATCAAACTGTTCATGGCCAGGTTCTGTCTACCTTTGCTGACTCATGTCTCACTATTATTATATCTGTTCTGTTGCCCCTAACACTTGGATGTGTGTGAAGTTATACCAATTTGCCACTCTCTAGGATGCCAGATATGTTATTTCTTCTGCCTGGAGGGATGAAGGGCAGTAGACCTCCCTCCTACCATCCCCTGCTCCACCAAGCCCTGATACTACCACACCAGGCTCTTATAACACTGTGAGGCTTCAAGCTGGTGAGCCATAGAAAGAGAAATATTTTTATTTGTCTTCTAAAGATAAGGAGGCTCTTTTTTATGAGAACACCGAGAAGAAAATAGAAAAAAAAAAACATGTAACAAAACATAGATTTTATTAAATTATACAAAATGGGCTCCTTATGAAAATAACTTGCCCCGAAGGACTTAGCTATCCCAGTTTTCTCCAATCCTGCCTTGGCTGAACCAGGGAATAAATAGACTTCCTGAGACCTTGGCCAGTATTCTGCTACTGTCTTGGGAGGTTTTCTCCTTCGCTCTAGGAGACATTGCTGATTCATATTGCTTTGTTCTGGAAATTTGAAAAGGGCAATTAGATGTTACACTGCATGATTTTTCATCTCCATGCTCTCACAGAGGGCTGCAATGAGGGCATTGAGTGAGGTGACCGCCAGGATTAGCCCTCCCTGGGTCTCTTTCCCTAGCATCCTCCCTTGCATCCCTAGTTGATTTTTAGCACTTGCAGCTGAAACTTTGCTTTTCACACACCCTCAGGATGATTCTGGCATGACAAGACTTGGAGTAGAGGAAGCACACTTCGTAATTAATTACGATCTGGGACCTCTTAATGACGCAGCTTGTCAGATGGCAGCAGTGATGTGAATGGAGACTTGAAGCACCACTTGTGGGGTGATAAGCTCCATTCAGCTCTTGGCTGTCTCTTGGTTGCCATGGCAACATCCTTGCTGTAGGGCTCTGTGTCTATATGAGGGGTTGCAGGAACGAATTTATGGCAGCCTTTGGGAGTCAGGCCTGAGGCTGAAGGACCACTCTCCTAAACCCCGAGGGACAGTCGTTTCTCTGCTATATCACTAAAAAGGGAGAATGCAACATTGCCATTTTGAAGCTGTTGGTTTGTATGGTTAGAAGTCGTACTTGAATGCTAGGTTGTGAGCAGTTGGGAAGGGGAAAAGAAGAACAGGGACTCTCAGCAGCTCAGGCCTGGCATTAGTGGCGGTGAGGAGAGAGCTCTGGCTTCAGACAGTAAATAACTTGGGAAGCTTTGATGCACTGAGGTTTTGTCTGGAATGCTGGGTGATGGTGCAGAGCTGGCTTTCTAATTCATGTTTGCCCTGTGCTGGTGGTTTTCTGGATGGGTCCTGTCTCTTGCTCGCTTTCATACATTTATATGAACTCTATTTCTTTTTCTAGTCCATGGGAATCCCCTCTGCATTCCAGCTCTTTTTTTTTTTTTTTTTTTTTTACAAATAGTTTATTGTCAAATTAGTTTCTACATAACACTCAGTGCTCATCCCCAAAGTGCCCTCCTTCATGCCCATCCCCCCCTCCCCCCCACATCCATCAGTCCTCAGTTTTTGTCAGCATTCAAGAGTCTCTCATGGTTTGCCTCTCTCCCTTTCCCCCACCATTTCCGCCCTTCTTCTCCCCCTTGGTCCTCCGTCAAGTTCCTCCTAATCCTCCTATACGTGCAAACATATGGTATTTGTCCTTCTCTGCCTGAC